>NC_071354.1:233794205-234099205 GCF_943734655.1 Sabethes cyaneus
CAATTTTTAAATTTGCATTGAAATTCAAGAAAAGATGTTTCTCACTTTTCTGAATCAATTGTCTAAAGTTTTTGAAGCCTCTTAGTGGAATACGAAATTTGAAATTAAAGAAAAGAAAAAACTTTTACCGACTAAATTCCACTATTTAATATTTATTCGCAACAGATACATATACGCTTTGAAATAAGACACTGATGAAGCCTGCACGTCGTAGGCGAGCTACGTATCTGTTGCAAATAAATATTAAATAGTGGGATTCAATCGAAAAGCTTTTTCTTTTCTTTGATTTCAGATTTCAATTGTCATTGTGTTCACTTGCTGTTACTCACAATTGTACACGAAAAGCAAACAGCGAAGAAAAGCAGTTAATTTAAGCATGTAGGTCTTTTTATTCAATAGATACTAGAGCTTAGAAATGTTATATGAAAAATAGGAAGTAAACGTTGCACGGTAGTAATTTTGTAAGATTTGTTTTCGTTAATGACATTTTAAAGGACAGATGTCTTGTATCATGTTTCAACAAATAAATCAAAAATGACAAGCACTGGAAATCATATCGATCATATTTCCTATTCTCAAGCATGTTTAAGGCGCAGCTTGCACTATTTTTCGACCTCATCTTGTTTTCCTAACCCTCTAACATTGTAATAACGATGCGATCAAGCTAATGACTATCTTTTCATGAAAGTACATTCAAAAGAAGCTTAAGTTTTGATTTTCATGCAAAAATAATTATCTGAAGGAGCGCCAGCTAAGAAAAAGTTCAATTTTTCTTTTTCATATCTAATGCTCTATTCAGTTATTTTTTCTAATTCAGATATATCGCAAAATTGAAGCCTAGCAAACTAATAGTAAAATTTTGAGATTAATCATTTTGTTGTCGTTATCCTTTGTCTTCAAAAGCGAAGTATAATAATAATTTTTCTGAACTCTTGTTTTTCAAAGATGCTAACTTTTGAACGCATGGTATTAATTAATTATCAAAAAATCTGTTATGAACACATATTTCATATTGTCAATTCAAAACAAGTTTCGTATATGGCTCTGAAGCCCAAAAGTTAAGGCCGATCGATTATAAAACTAAATAAGGTGTTACAAGTATTTACGCAGCCAAGGAAAGAAAATTTAATTATTCTACGCAATACGTTGGTAATTTTACTGGGAAATAAGGATTTTGAGGAATACGGAACGGATATTTAAAAATATAGTCAAGTTAATTATACATAGACGTTCCTGAGAAATTAAATAATGATTATTGTGGCAGTAGAAAGGCTAGGTCACGCCGCTAGGTGGATTAATTCGGGTTTTTTGCTAGAAAGATGCGTATCCTTGCTGGTAGAAACAAAACACCGAACGTCTCCATTATGTTTCGCAATTTTATTTCTTTAAAAAAAATTGTATCTATAAAACGAACCATGCTAATCTTCTCTGTATCGTTCCAATTTTAGTACAGTAATGTTCTGATTTTGTCAGCCCCATGTTGAATTTTGGGCTGACAAAATGGGGAAACTGACAAAATCGGGAAAAAAAATTTACGAATTTTTTTTTTTCAAAATTCAAGACCTTGTAATATCTAAGACTTGTGCGGGAAAACTTGGTTTTAGGTTTATGGAACCTTCGGAAGAGTTTCTTAAAATTAAATGTTCTATCGTCCAGTGGAATTCAAATTTTGATTAATACCCCTAAAAGTGCAATAAAAATATTATTTTTCTTCAGTTTCGATATAACACATTGATGTGTTCTGCAAAGTTTTACAGCATATTATTACAAGAAACTTTGCTGAAGACAGTAACCTTCTATCTCTTCAGCAAAGATAGAAAAATTCTATTTCTCATAAATGAAAAACCGTTAAAATCAGTTTTACTATTTTAGCTGCTTTTGAGGGTGTTGTATAACTTTTTCTTGTTTTACAAAGTTGTATAAATAGTAAAAATACACAACATTGTTGAATATCTTTGCTTGTATAAAAATTATAGAACTTTTACTATAAAAATACCCCAATTTTGATTCTGAATAGCTCGCAAGAAGGCATCATTTAATTCAAAAACTCTCCCCAGATAATCAGAATAGTTTCAAGCAGGCTGAAAAGTACTATGAATCATGCTTAAAAGCACAAAAGTTAAACAAATTTATAGGCTGACAAAAGCGGGATAAAAAGCTGATAAAATTGGGAGTAGACAAAATCGGGGATAGACAAAATCGGAACATTACTGTATATGTCCAGCCGAAACTAGGACGTTGCCACAAAAGACGATCATTAAGACTGCCGCAGTGGCTTTTTGACCCAATGTCCGTCTGGCATACAAAAAAAATCTTTGAAACGAAAAATTATACATTTCGGAACATTTGATGTGCTTTGTAAAAATCGTCATTTTCGCAGAATAAAATATTAAAAGTGGGTAACTTTGGTACTAAGCCACAAAATAACCAAACAACTATTTTTGGAATTGTCAAATATAAAATTACGAAAATACGAAAATATAAAATATGAAATTATGAAAGACTAAATGTATGCAAATTTTCCAATTCTCTCAAACATCGCGAACATCTAAGATTCATAAATCTTGAACTACAATAGAATCTCTTTTTACGTCCATTCATTTACGTGACTTAATTTTATGTCCACTTTATTACCGTCCAAAATTTGAATAAACGTCAATAAACTTTGAATTAAATTACAAAAGTGCAACAAAAATAATCCAAATAATGATATCAATCATCCCACCTGGACAGTCAATTATTTTTCACAGTTTGCAAATCATTTTTTCCATTTCGTTCAATTTTGGTTCTTCACAAAAAAACACATTTACTCCCTCATAAGAAGTACAAAATAACTTGACCAGTCTAAGTAGATGCCAAAATGATAAAAGTTGTAATGATATCAACATGACACAAAAATGGTACAAAAATGACCCAAAAATAATATAGAAAAGACATAAATATTACACAAAATCATAGGAAAAAAAAAGAAAAAATAAATCAAAGTGATAGAGTAATGAATCATAGAGTGTCCCAAAATAGCACTATGTCAGAAAACCCGGGGGCTCACCTCTCAAATGATAGCTTAGGGTGTCACAACAAAACTTTTATATGACGTCAGCATTGGTTGCCGCGATTTAGGAGTCGCACATTTGAGTTTTATAAAAAAATGACATTTTTCAGGAGTAAATTCAAAAAAATATTTTTAGAAACGTTATAATAGATGAAACATGGTACTTAACTATTTTTTTCGCAATCATTGGGATCTGATACATTCATAAAAAACTTATGGTGGCATGTCTGGAGTCATATTTGGTTACAAAAATTTATTGAATTTGGCAAAAGTATAAAATTTTCGAAATTTCATTTAAATAAACGTCAAAACAGGGTATCGAACAGTATCTCAGAGTAACGTAGCTATACTGTATAGATGGGAAATTTTATGACGAACAACTTTGCCCAAGACAGTAAGGACGTATCTTCAAATCTCGCTGAGATATTTACCGTATTCTGAAGGCGGAACAAAACACATTTCTGTAATTTTCAAATTTTCGCAGTTTCATGTGAAAGAGTTAAATGAAAAACTTAAACTATTTACTCTAAACGTCACTTACGTTTTTGATAAGAGGAAACATGCACTTTCCAAAGAATTTGGCACCATGTAGGCTCAAGAATCACTTTTAAAAAGGGCGCATTTATTTTAATAGGTACAGTTCCCCCACAATTATGGACCATTTAAGCAGAAGTATGATTTTAAAACAATCAATTGTAGCGCAAACTATTATTTAAAAGAAGTTTATAAATGTTTTTATTTACAGAAATATGTAATCTTTCAGTTGATTCAGTAATTAAACCCATTTAGTGCAAGTTTTCCACGGAAATTAAGCTTATATTATGACTGATCAAATACACAATTATGGATCACTTTTGGAAGCGGTCACAATTATGAAACAATTTTCGCCATATTATGGATCAAAATAAAAATACACTTTTTGCAGCGAATTCTCTCAATGAACTTTATTCAAATCATGTAATAACATAAAAATAACATGTTTCAAATCGTATGAGAGACCTTGTGTGGCTTTTGGTCTGTCTTTAGATGCCTGCCGTCCTTCTGCGAAGACACCTACCGATCAGCCGTTGGGAATGCTTTTCGCGATCTCACGACTGATTTTTTGTCCTGGAAAAAAAGTCTTAGGCTCACCAGCTGCGTTGGCTCCGAAAAGACTAGTTCAGGATGAGGTTTTCTTTTTTCCGAATTGTTATTAACGATGTACACACTTAAAAAACTCAGCAAAATTTGCCGAGATTTGGACAGCCGACCGTTCGGTAAAAATTTCAGTTTTGCAAATCGACGTTTACGGATCTTTACTAACGTTTGGCACCATAAAAATTTTTACCGAACGCTCGGCTGTCCAAATCTCGGCAAAATTTTGCTCACTTCGGCACTTTTTTTAAGTGTGTAGGTACAGTGGATCTCGGAAAAGTTAATCGATGCAAGAGTTTAATTTCATCGCTGCTATGATGCGATGTATGAAACAGTGGAAAGGCGACAATAAACCGAAAAAATGAAATATAAACATAGAAGGAAATTTTTGACCGAAAGCTCGAAGAACCAGTAAATTCAAACTCTTAAAAAAGTTGAGGAAAAAATTAACGTTTTAGATTGTTGCATGAGAGCTAACATTCGCTTAACTTTCGCGATGAACCGTTGCATATGTACCATCATAGCGTTTTACTGCCTTACGTAGCTTCATGTCCTGCGTAATTCAGAAACAGGATTTTCCAAAAACTCAGCTCTGTGCAGCTTTCGATTCTGCTTTAAAAATGTTTGTAATAGGTGCTTAACTGTTTGAATTTATGAAAATTACGTTGGAATCAAAGTGATCCATAATTGTGAAAAATTACCTTGTTTTGGTCACTATTATGGATCACTTTGAAAATTACTTATTTTTACAGGAAAATCATTGGCAACCACCAATATTTCGCTGAATCGTAAAGAACTTAGCTTGATCTTTATGTACGAGTCATTTTTTGCTCGAAAATTGGTGATTATGCCACATAGCAACCTTATGAATGAGGAACGTACTGCTTATGCTGATTTAAAAAACGACAGACATTTTGATAGATTACGGATAACAACTTTTTTACGCGCATTGAAAAAGCATCAATGTCGGGATTTAAAGGATGTTTTCTGTGTTAAAAGCTAGTTAATAGGGTATATTTTGTTGCAAAAATGCTTCATTCCTTCAAACAGTTTGTTTAACTGAGTTATTTAACTTGAAATACAAAAGTGATCCATAATTGTGGGGGGAGTGTACTATGTTTGAGAAATTGTTTCTCCTGAAACTTGGTTTGCTCCATAATGAAGCCTAATAATTACTAATGATACATGTTACATAAATTGCATAAAAACGATGCAGAAATAATACAAAAATTATATAAAAAGTGTTAAAAAAGTAAAAAAGAAGTTCAGAAATTACACAAAAGGATATAAATTTGATACAGTAGTTTGTATCACATTGCAAACGTGATGGATATAAAAATGGAACACAAATGCATAAAGTGAGCTAAAAATAATATGCCAAATGATATAACAAAATGCAAATAGAATACCAAATGTTACACAAAAGAAGCGCAAAAATTACACAAGACACAAAAAAAACAAAAATAAGTTACATAATCCCAAACAGAATGGACACAACAAAACACAAAAATGACATGAAAAATTCACAAAAATAAAACAAATTACAGAAATGATATAAAAAGTACGGCACTAAAAGAACAAAAAATGATAAATTTATTCAAAAATTATGTAAATATGATGGCGGGGCTCTGTAGCTGTAAGGTTACCGAGTCTGCACTTTGACAAGTCATGGGTTCGAATCTTAGTAGAATCAGGCCATTCGATGTCAAAGTGACTTTAGCGTGGGTTTATTCTCAGGCCCCATGCATGCTGAATTCTATTATTATCCCGATATGGCCTATGCCGACAGTGCAAAAGTTAATCTTATAGTAAGTCTTATAGGCAAGGCACAAATCTGCCACATGATTGTGAGGAACGTGCTGCTCGAGCCAAAGATGCTGATACCTGATAATCTTATAGTAAAACGCACTAGTTTAGCTGCGCCAGGGATGGCTATAATTGGGGACAGCGCGCTGTCATGTGGAACGAAGTGGGTAAATTAGAGAAAAGCATTGAAGGAAGAATACCCAATTACGTGCAAGCACGCATAAAATTCAATAAGCATATCGCTTGATTCAATAGCCATTATAGCAACAATAAATGCAGTACGGGTTATACAGAAAACACCCGAGCGATATCACAATAGATCAACGATGCTGGTCGCAGTGATGAGTTCATACAGGAAAAAATGTAAATATGATACAAAAAGACCAGAAAAATAATAAAAAGTGAAACAAAAAAGATTAAAAAAAAAGGATGCAAACATAGCTTCAAAAAGACACAAAAAGTAACACTTAAAAATGATCAAAAACTGTATATGTAGTGAAAAAATGACTGGAAAATGATTCAAAAACGATACAGAAAAAAAACAAAACTTGCAAACAGTGATAGAAGTATCTTCTACGAAATTAAAAATATTCAAAATAGCACAGTCATAACACAAACTAAGAATGGGACACTATGAATGAGACATTGAGAATGGGAGATTGAAGAAGAATACATTGAGAATGGGACAATAAGAATGCGACACCATGAACAAGACACTACTATCTTGTTCTTGGACACTAAGGACTACTACTAGGGCACTAAGTGCTAGTACTGGGACACTAAGGACTGATACAGATACTGGCACTGGAATTGGAACTAGGCATAAGACTGGAACTGAAACACTAAGTACTGGAGTACCAACGGCTGGGACACTAAGGACCATTCCTGAGACTAGGACTGTGACTGTGACTGGAACTGCGAGTGGGACTGGGACACAAAATGACTAATTAAATCAAGAATGACACAAAGTGACGCAAATATAATACAATAAAAACACAAAAACAATAATAATAACAATAAATGATGTAAAAGATAAGTCAAATAGTGACACAATGAGCAAAAATGGTTTAAAAACGGCACAAAACTCACAAAAAGTGATAGAAAAATGAATCGAAATTGATATATGACACAAAACGGTATGAGAAATAAGGTAAATATCACATAATAAAAAAATAAAAATAAATGAAAATTTAAATAAAAGCCCCAAAATAGTCCAAAAAGGTATTAAAATAACAAAAAAGCAATACCGAAATGACTCGAAAGAGGTACAAATAATGGTACAAAAATGGTTCAGAAATGTCAGAAGAATGAAGCAAAATGATAAAAGGAACAATTGCAAAAAAAGAAAAATACTTTGGTCTATCAAGCCAATTGTCGTATGTTCGAAACTCAACTGAGAAAGGCTGTTAGAGTGAACAGGCTCGTAGCCTTAGCCCCGGAATTGTCCTGTATTGTGTAACAGCTGGCTGTGATGTCTATCGAATAAAAACAGAACGTAAGCTTCGGAAACGAAATGCAATATAATGAAACAAAAATAATAATAAAATGTACAAAATGACACAAAACGAATTTCAAAACGGCACGAAACCGATACAGAAATGCCATGATCGTTAGAATAATTTTTCAGTAAATGCAAAAAAATGGTGAAATAACAATCCTTGTCGATTTTGTAACGGAATAGCATCGTGAAAAAAAAGACCAAAAGTGAACAAAAAATATATAACGCTTGGTATGAAAATTGTCCAAAAATGTTTAAAAATATACAAAAATGATACAAAAAATCACAAAAAAATAAACGAAGGAAATACAAAAACTGATATAAACAATGTGTAAACGTGGTAGATAGAAAGAAAACAAGGATAGAAATATTTTTTACTTATTCTTGTTAATACTATAACACTCAGTGATGAACTACGCGCTAGTACTGGGACACTAAAGACTAATACTGAGACTGGGACTAGGACTGTGACTGCGACTGTGACTGGAACTGCGAGTGGGACTGGGACACAAAATGACTAATTAAATCAAGAATGACACAAAGTGACGCAAATATAATACAATAAAAACACAAAAACAATAATAATAACAATAAATGAAGCAAAAGATAAGTCAAATAGTGACACAATGAGCAAAAACGACTCCAAAATCATTTAAAAATGGCACAAACCTCACAAAAAGAGACAGAAAAATGAATCGAAATTGATATATGATCGAAATTGTCAAAACGATACGAGAAATAAGGTAAATATCACACAATAAAAAAATTAAAATAAATGAAAATTTAATTAAAAGCCCCAAAATAGTCCAAAAAGGTATTAAAATAACAAAAAAGCAATACCGAAATGACTCGAAAGAGGTACAAATAATGGTCTAAACATGATTCAGAAATGTCAGAAGAATGAAAAGAAATACAAAAACTGACATAAACAACGTGTAAATGTGATAGTTAGAAAGAAATGAATGATAGAAATATCTTTTACTTATTCTTATTAATACTATAACACTCAGTGACGAATGGGGGCCATTAAGAATGCGACACTAAGTATGGGACACTAAGAATAGGACATAAAGAATAGGATACTGGGACTGGGACTGGGACTGTGACTGGGACTGGGACTGGGACTGGGACTGTGACTGGGACTGGGACTGGGACTGGGACTGGGACTGGGACTGGGACTGGGACTGGGACTGGGACTGGGACTGGGACTGGGACTGGGACTGGGACTGGGACTGGGACTGGGACTGGGACTGGGACTGGGACTGGGACTGGGACTGGGACTGGGACTGGGACTGGGACTGGGACTGGGACTGGGACTGGGACTGGGACTGGGACTGGGACTGGGACTGGGACTGGGACTGGGACTGGGACTGGGACTGTGACTGGGACTGGGACTGGGACTGGGACTGGGACTGGGACTGGGACTGGGACTGGGACTGGGACTGGGACTGGGACTGGGACTGGGACTGGGACTGGGACTGGGACTGGGACTGGGACTGGGACTGGGACTGGGACTGGGACTGGGACTGGGACTGGGACTGGGACTGGGACTGGGACTGGGACTGGGACTGGGACTGGGACTGGGACTGGGACTGGGACTGGGACTGGGACTGGGACTGGGACTGGGACTGGGACTGGGACTGGGACTGGGACTGGGACTGGGACTGGGACTGGGACTGGGACTGGGACTGGGACTGGGACTGGGACTGTGGCTAAGACTGGCAATAGGAATAGCAATTCAAGTTTCAAACATGAAAATTTCATATTTTTCAATTAAAAAGATTGCAGTTATTATCAGCAAAAGTTAGTGTATGAAACATTCCCGGTGTGGCACTGCTCGAGGTGGCCCTCTCGAAGTCACACCACTTGACGGTCACTGCACGGCGACGTGTGACGGTTGGTGGATTTACCCGGGATATTTTCATCAGACAGACGACATGAAATTTGCATTAACGGCTGTCACCCTATGCCGCGTACTGAGTGAAACTGGACCACCGTCGGACAGGACAGGTTTCAACGCGGTACTGTGGCTGTGGCGGCTGTAAGATGAGTGCAATTTTTAACCGGTGAGTGTATTTGCTTGCTGCAATCTCGAAATTTGCGGAGGTAGTACTAGGTTGCCTGTTGACACAGTTGTTCCGGACATGCGGATTCCGACGAAAGCACCGTATAGGAATCTATCAGCACTCTGGCATTATTAAAGCTGGGACAACTTGGGACGAATTGGAAGCGAGATTCAGCGATGCGATAAATTCCAGATAAACGGCACTCTGTTGTGATACAATTCAATTCATTTCCAATATTTGATCCCGAGCAAAAGCTACTGCTGCTACTGCTGTTGTACGTACCGGAGGGAATCGATTTCCACTTTCCACGCCAACGATACGTCTATATTTATTTTTGCACTTGACGGATCTCTCTCTGCCGATGCTGCTTGTGGCGATCCGTCATCGCTGGGCAGAGTGCCATTTTCGAGTCCGTACTGGCCTGTCTCTGGATCAGCAGAGCACGAAGTTTGCTTTAGATTGGAAAAATGACGCTAACAAACAGAACCTGACATGATACCAGCAAGTGCAAATAGAATCTTGTGCTCATCCCTCCCGTCCCCCTGAGGGGACGCGAGCAAAAGCTCGGCGCAGTGGAGCCAGGATTTAGTCGACGGAGGGACCCGTAAATTGGACGAACAACGAGGATATCCTGTGATTGTTCCAGCTTTTCAGTGATCCCTCGTCGGCAGAAACCGGTCCCGCCAGCGCAAATTTGCGCGGCCACGAGAAATTTCCACGCAAACGTGAACCACGTCGCCGCCATTGTGTGCGAGAGCTTTTACATCACTCAGGAGAATCTCGGTAAAAAGTGGAAAACAAACATTTCCTCAACTAAATCCACCGTTGCGTTGCGTTTGGTTGAAGGCAACCATCAGCGAGATTGGTTTCAATTGGCAAGGCCATTAGCAGCAGGCAGGGCGGAGGTTCGGTATTCGTTTTTAAGCTCTTCAGATTCTTACGGCTCTCTTATCCGCATTCGTACTAAGTCGTATTTATGGATCGAACGTAAGTTTCCCTTCTAAGCTGTTGACTAACATCGCGAAATTAATTTCGATAATTGAAATTTGTGAACAACATGGATGCTATTAAGATTGGGTTCCAATCCAAGCACTAAAAGTGTTGGCAGCGGAGAAAAATCACCGCTCATGACCGCAGACTAAACTTTCTCCCCATTTCCTGTTGATTTATCTTTCCCTTATTTGCTTGTACATGACGGCGCATTTCATTTATTGCTCCCACCCGAATTTAGATCCACCTTCAGCGGTGGCGCCATTTGCGATATGCCATTGCATTGGAAAACCCCAATCCCGTCGGCCGTCGTTGGCGTCGTTTTCGTGAGGGGGGGGAGACTTGCGACGTCGCAACATCCAAAAAGTGAAACTGTTGTTATCTTTTCCGGTTCAACATTTCTAGTTGTTGGCGTAGGACGGCGGAAACTTTGACGTTTGTTCGCTCGTACATTCTTTCGCTATTTTTGCTGTACCGAAGCGAAACTTTGCATGACAATGAGAGCTGCTAGAGCAGCTAGATGCAACGTCTCGATGTAATGAGTTTCGTGCGCTTTGCGGAGCAAATTAACAAAAAATCGTACCGCATTCACTCCCCGTTCCGTTCTATCCCGTCGCCGTCATCGGGACAGGAGAAGGAGGAGGAGGAGATATATGTTGTTGTAATGTTGCACCAAAAGTTTTTGCTATCTATAAATTACTCTTTTTACCGGTATTTCCCGAACGAAGAAACCTCCGATGCGATGTTCTCACTCGCTTTTCCGCTGCTTGAAAAGAAACCCCGCAGTGTATTTTCTGCTTCGGAAAAAGCGAAACTATTCAACTAACTAGTTGAAGTAAGTGCACAGCAAGAAGCAGCAGCAGCCGAAGAGTTAAAATAATTTGTTAATACACGAAAAGTTTAATGATAAAACTTTCGCCGGAGAACCCACATACCGTAGCAGTTCTACTTTTTGTTTCTTTGAGAATGAAGAAAAAAGACAAATATACACAGATTGGACGAACGATAGTGTAACCAATTTCTTTGTTCAACTGTATTTAATTTCAGCACCAAATTAGAGAGTAATACAAGTCAATTTACTGAAATCCTGAATCAACAACGACGGGTAATGCCGACCGATCAATTTGATGCCGGGTCGGGTAAATTGGTAATGAGAGCGGCTGGTGACGGCGACGGCGGCGGCGGCACACGGCTCTCGGTGCTCCCGGGGCCCGGTTCGCTTGACATAATCGTTGAATAATTAATTATTTCTAATGGATCGTGAAAGTTTCAACAAATTGGGGATGACGTTTCTCAGCTAATCTCCCGCAGCGCCGTGTGAACACTAACGAGGGCTGTGACACCGCGTCAGCTCATCTGGTTGGCTCGCTGGCTGGCTGGAAAAACTGCCCCCACCATCCTTCATCTCGTAGGTAGTGTGCGTTTCGTTGGCTGCCCTGACCCCCCCTGACAGTAAACAGCAGCCAGCGCAGCGTCGCGAACTATGGCGCAGTGAGGACTTTTAACGTGATAAGGTTTCGCGTCGTCGACGTCGTCGTTGGATGAGGGTGAGGTGAACGCTTGACTAAAATTAAATTTTTATGGGAACTAATTTTCAAATCCTTAAACCGTTAGTGCGGTGAAAGTAACAAATAATCACTGGCGTGCCAAGGATGTGGTACATTGGGGTACGTACCCCTTCTTCGGTACGCAACGATTTGCAGTTGGTGTCCCAACTACTGATTTAATTCGCGATTTTTTACAATTATCACATAGTTTGGGTGAAAGGGTTTTGAAATTTAATTTATGGATCTCGAGTGAAAATTGAATGTAAATTTTCTGATTTGCTTATTTCGAGAACCCATATCTTTTAAATCCAACCAACATTTTTCATGAAATTGCTAAAAAAAATTGTAAAATTCTTGAAAAAGATTAAAAAAAATTTAGGAGGCATTTTTTAGAATATTAAAAAATTCTTACATTTACATTTTAGAAATCAGTGTCTATTTCGAACTTGATGGAGCATTCCATGACAATTAATGGAGCAAATAATGCATTTAAAAGGTAAAATGTCATCTCCCACGGATCACGGATTTTTTTTCAGACGCTCATGGACATAAAATAGATACGAAAATGGCAAAACACATATAATGAAACAACTATAACATATACCCGGTACAAAAATGATTCGAAAATAGCACCAAAATCATGCAAAAATAACAAAAAATGAATAAAAAAATTATACAAAAACGACACAAAATGATACAAAAAATAATTCAAACGCAATGACAAAACACCAGATAAAAGACAAATTGTACAAAAAAACACAAAAAGAACTCAAAAACGGCAGAAAAATTTATACAGAAATTATAGAAAATGGCATACGAAAATTTTTAGTGCATTTTTTGCCTACAAAACTAAATATTTCAAATTATGCGGTGCGCTTTTTTGAATCATGCTTTAGGCCATTACAAATATTTAAAAAAAAATTGTCCTTCCGCTGTTGGCTAACTGAAGAGGGAGGCGGAAAAAAACAAAGAGATTTTTTTAATCGAGTAAAAAAACTGCGTTTTAGTATTTTTACTTAAACTTTAAACGTGAAAATCTATTCTTGGTTTTTATATATCCGTTATTATTTTTCATGCAAAAAAAATGCGACAAAATCGAATGAAAAGTTTTTTTTGCCGATTTTCGGAAATTCCGTTGTTCGAAATTTCCATTTCTGTTACGTGTTAGAAGCGTAAATACTCATTTTTTTCGAGTTTTTAAGATGTAGAGCCCACAGACAATTTATTTTATAAAAATATTTTGACTTATAGGACAAATTATTTTTTTGCCTCCCGATTTTTCATACCAATTTCGAAGGGGGAGTCGACAAAAACTTCAAAAATAATTTGCAATGGCCTTATTTATTAAAACCAGATACAAAATATCGCAATTTCAAGGCAAAAATAATACAAAAATTGTACAAGGGAATGCATGAAAATGATACAAAAATGAAACAAAGAATGTCAGAAAGATGGTACGAAAATGACATAAATATGATACAAAAATAACACGTAAATGGTACAAATCACAATTACCATTTTATCATAAAAGTAACACCAAAAATGACATAAAAATTGTACAGAAATGATACAAAAATAACGAAAATAATACAAGATTCGAAAATGATGCGAGAAATGATAAACAATGAAACAAATATGACAAAAATTTCAAAATCACGCTTCATTTTTTAATATTCGTGCAGTCAAACGCGACAAGTGAACCTAGTCGATATGAGATTGCACTCTAAAATTGACATGAAATTGTACCTACTGTCAGATTTGAAATTAGACTTAAAATTGGATGTAAAATTGGATTTCATATTGAACTTGAAATTTAAGCTGGAATTGGATATTGATTGTACGTGACTTGAACTTTGACTTGAATTTAGGCTGAAATTTTTGGAGCGTCTTAGTAGAATTCGAAATCTACATACACTCAAGTCACTTTTTACGCGAAGGATACGCCCCCCGTGTAAATCAAAACCGCGTAAATTCCGAAGTTCGCGTAAAAAACCGCGTAAATTCCGAAATTCGCGAAAAAAAACCGCGTAAATTCCGAAATTTGCGTAAAATAACCGCGTAAAAAGCGGCTTCAGTGTATATAAAAGTGCGCGTGAGTATGTTTGTATGTTCCACCATAACTCCAGAACGCCTTGACCGATCTCCACCAAACTTGGCACACATGCTCCTTAATATAAGAGAATCAGTACTGAGGGGTCGACTAAAGAGGGGGGGTTCATAACAGGGCGGGGTGCCCTTAATTCCGAAACGCCTTGACAGTTTTTCAATCAAACTTGGCACACATGTTCCTTGACATAAGAGAATCAGCACTGGGGGATCAACAAAAAGGGGGGAAGTTCCCTAATAGGTGGGGGAGGGTCCCTAATAGGGGGGAGGCCATAACTCTGAAACGCCTTAATCGTTCTTCATCAAACTTGGTACACATGTTCCTTGACATAAGGGAATCAGAACTGAGGGTTCAACAAAAATGGGGAGTGAGAGGTTCCTTAATAAGTGGGGGAGGGTTCCTGATAGGGGGAGGCCATAACTCCGAAACGGCTTGACCATTCTTCATAAAACTTAGCACACCTTGACATAAGAGAATCAGCACTGGGCGGTCAACAAAAAGGGGGGGGAGGTTCCGTAACAGGTGGGGGCGGGTCTCTAATAGGGGGAGACCATAACTCCGAAACGGCTTGACCATTCTTCTTCAAACTTGGTACACATGTTCCTTGACATAAGAGAATCAGCACTGAAGGGGTTGACAACAGGGGGACCGAAATGTTTAGACGGTTTTTCCATAAGGACAGAACAAAAGGAGGAGCTGATGACCGGAGGTTGCTGACGAGAAGTGGGGAGTAACGCCCACATGACTGTAACAATTTATCCGTACAACAGAAAAAACCAAAATACGAAACACTAAACTGCAATGCTCGCAGCTGTAGATTTGTCAAGTGTAATTATGCACAGAATCAAAGTGACCTGTATAAAAAGTGTTCGATCATTAGTGCTAATTGTTGTTGGCCGACTCTGTTTGAGTCCCAGGGGCAATCATTCAAACAGCGTGGAGTTCATCTGAGAACACCATGTTTTTCCCTGTGGCATGCTGCAGTGGGCTCAGCCAATAATTTGTGCATACTTGGTGGTGACACTAAAACATTGTTTACAAACAAGTTTTGTCTTGAAGTGAGATGAAAGGAATGACAGGTGTGACAGGTTTGTTGTATCCATGGAAGAAACACTGTTGCATCTTCTACTTTTTTTTATTAGGATAGCATGCAATACTAAACAAATAAATAAATAAAAAGCTGTGTTTAGAAAAATACAATAACAAAACTATTCATTTCCTATGGGTGGGGTGGCCATTGTTAAAAGCGGAAGGTGCAAATAGGAAAAATGGCTTTGTTTTTCTTTTTTTATAGGGTTTTATAGGGATTTCCGTAAAGAAAACAGGTGTGAAGGTGGACGGGTAGACAAAAGAGGGGGAGCTGACAAATGGGGAGGAACGTCAGAAAGAGAAACAAGCGTTGTATTTTTGCATTATAAGCATTTCGGTTACAATAACCGATGTACAAGTGGCTGTGAGACAAAGGCTCTCCGAGTAAGATCGGGCACTCAGCTAGTTGAATTTATATTATCGGGATAATATAGAGTTAGCATGAAGGAACTGCAATTTCAATGGAAATCTTTAGAAAGAGTAACTCATAATTGGGTATAAATCTGGTTGTCCTGTTTCATGTTGTACAGCGTATCACGGAAACCAGTAATGCAGTTGTTTCTCAACAGAAATCCATTCTCTTTTCACTATTCTACTGAAAACTGAGTCTACTTTTCGAGAAAAATATAAATATAAATGAATTTTTAAACTATAACACGATGCAAACGATGCGAAGAACGAAGTAAAATTTTGTTTAAAATTGGGTAATTTCAATTGGATATTTAAGGGTGGAATTAAACTTGAACATGGACATATAAAAATTTTACTTGAAATTGAAATTAAATTAGACTTTGAATTGACATGTCTAATTTGCCTTAAAGTTGGATATGAAATAATACTTAAAATCGCAGTTGAAATTGGACTTAAAGTTTGGCTTGAAATTGAAATTTGCAATTACAATTGGTTTGCAATTGGACTTGGAACTGAATATGAAATTGGGCTTGAAAGGAATTGAGGAGTTGAATTCAAAGCTGGTATTGGACTGGAAGTACACTTAAATTTGACCTACGGTGCAAACTCGTCCAATGTTATTAGGGTTTAACGAACTCTATCTGTCCGGAAGGTAAACTTCATTTAAATTGATTTTGTGCTACTTTGCTAGCATTACCGTTTTCTAAAATACGCCAGTGATTCCATCCACTTTGGGTGTTTTCCTCACCTTCAATCCTCGTTCTACGCTGCTGCAAGTTATTGCTCGTTACCGACATTGCCGGTTTTTACCAACCACGTCGTAGGTGGTCAGATTGTAGTGTCGTGCAATGAAATTTAGACGCTAGAAGAAGTTTGCTGATCAATTGGCAATAAATTACCGGTCATATAAGACAGCAATTTATCGTGCGATTCGATCAAACTTTTGAAATTTACTGCGCGATTTTCGCTGACAGCCTTGACAGCCAGCAGCAGCAGCAGCACTTCGGTGGTGACGCACCAACCCAACGACAGACACGATCTGTTGCAATATGCCTGCGGTTGCTTTCGGATAAACAAAGATTCCAATTTGTTTACAATTATTGCCCCGTACACATTCCGCATGGCACGGCATGCAAGTCTCCGGCAACAGCCGGTGTTTTGTTTCGTTTTATTGCAACCCTAAAACGGTTTATTTTATTAACCGAATAAACAGACCAGCATTCTGCTTCGCCAGTGACCCCTCCAGTCAGTGCAGTGGTGCCACTTGTCCATTTCTTTGTCGTGTCGTTACCCTAGAGAGCCTTGCGGGTGGACAGCACGTCAGCCAGCCAGCCAGCTTGGACTTGCCTGCCAGCTTACCTGTTGTGTTCTGTAAGTTTGTTGTCCACCCACAAGCTTCTTTGTACGAGACGGGAACAGAAAGTGCAACAACAGCAACCTGTCGGCGGCTAGCAAGCCTTATTTATCGCACAATTCAATCGCGGTTGTTGACATGACACCAATGTGGACTCGGGGTAGGCAAACTAGTTCTTCTGTTGGAGAAAACCGAGCTACTGCTGCTGCTGCTGCTGGCTGCAGCGATGGAACTCAAAACTGTCTCGAAGCCATCAAAGTCGCAAAGGGAAATTGAAGGTTACCACGAAAGGCGGATATTAAGATTGGCTTTAATTAGTACTTGCTATAAAACCTTCCCTCTTAAACCTAACGAACATTAACGAAGCATTACCAATTCAAATTATTTATTTATGATCGGAAAAAATCTCAATTGCGTATTTAATGAGAAATTTTACCTGGCTTCGGTAAACTGTCGAGTAAAATTACCCAAGGTGACCTTTATAGGCACACAAAAGTCGCACCAATTCAGCCTCATAATTCTGAAATTACACTTTAACTACTCATTCCGAATCGTACAGTCAGTGCCGGCTCGAAGGGCAAATTTTCATTTTTAATGATCAAACTCCATCCGTACTGAAATTTATTCTCACGCCAATCATCGCCCATCGGTTCTGGGTGTTTACATTGAGCCGCGCACCGCACCAGCCAGCGCTCAGCAATTGCCACTATTGATTTCAGTCAAAATAAACGTAAAAATATCCTGTGGAATCCGCTAAATAGTATTTTCATCACTTCCATGGCAGTGGAAAACAATAAAAAAAAATCGACGCTTAAAGGTGTTTGTATAGCTGCTGCGGAGCCGCTCGACATGGCGCGCAGTTCAGGCAAAATATTTACCCGTAATCATCACGGGAGACGTTTACCTGACTTAATTCTTGGGTATTTTCTTATTTGTAAACAAATTCCGGTAGCTCATAGCAAAAAAAAAGTTACGAAGACTAACTAACGTGTTTAAAACAATTCACCTTTATTTGTTTATTGTTTATTTTTGCAGTGATGGCTTGAAGGTTCGAAAATTAGTTCCCATGCAAACTTACGTTCCGTCAAAAGAACATGATTTTTTCAACAAAAATCATTTTCGGGGAAGTCAAATTAAATTTGATTGTAATCATTTTTAGGCGAATTCCAATAACAAAATACGTATAAAATTCAATTTAAATTAACCGTAAGCTCGTCTAATTCTGCCCATGATTCCTGCGTAGTTGAGACTGTAATTTTGCTTACGGAAGACATCCCAAGTATCAATTTCAAATCCGCTTGGTTTTATTTGAATTTTGTAAGGGTTTTATTGCGGTATTAATCATTTGGCTCGCTGGTACTAATGTACCTTTGAACCATAGAGGCGCTGGACAAAAGGAGACTGCACAACCCGCTTATTAAGAGCGCGACGTATTTTCAAACTCCACCAGGTCAGTTGGGTTATTTATAGACACAAATTGTATCTCTTCCTCGATCTATTGTAATCGAACCACCGAATTGAGAAGCGCGCTTAATAAGGGGGTTGTGCAGTCTCCTTTTATCCAGCGCCTCTATGATGGTTCAAAGGTACGTTAGTACCACCACACCACATGCTTTGGCGGGTGTTATGGATTCGAATCCGGTTATAATCTCAGATTATAGCTTGGTTCGATCCACGCAACTTCCAGCATTGGACGAAAAGTAGGAGTCACAACGACTACTTGTTAAGCGTAGCTACTAATAACCCCCCTTCCTCTCACATTTCCGCTCTTTCTCCTTCACTCTAAAATTTCATTACTTTCTTCTTCCGACCCTTCATTAATTGTAAAAGGACTACCGTTTCAAAAAAAAATTAATTCTTGAGCTTATAACTTGATTCTTGAAGAGGTTATAAAAAAAGCCTTCTGAAGAGTAATTGGAGGTAGTTTTATAGCGGTCATCAGAAAGTTCTGGCGGAGCTCATAGTTTTATTAGCGGTTTTATGAAATTGGTCATGAAAACCGCTAGAATAACGTAATAAAACTTAGAATTGTTACTTGAAGCACTTGCCGTATTTGAACGAAAAATGTTGTGGACTATTTTTGACGGAGTACAAACAGAAAGCGGAGAGCGGCGTAGGCATATGATCCACGAGCTGCAGGCACCACTGGGAGAGATTCCCGTCGTACACCTGGCGAAAGTTGGGAGCATACGGTGAGCCGGCCACGTCGCAAAGATGCCGAACGGATGTGCTGTGAAATCCGTTTTCTTCAAGAATCCCACCGGCACCAGGAGCAAAGCGGGGAGGGGGGCAACGTGCTAGATGGCTCGATCAGGTTGAAACCGACTTGCGTGTGTCGGGACGCGCAACGAATTGCGGTCGAGTAGCCCAGAACTGAGTACAGTGGAGAGGAATTCGTCATACAGCAAGAGCTACCTCGGCTCGATGTTATTAGAAGAAGAAGAAGAAGAAGAAGAAGAACAAGAAGAAAGAGAATTTCTTCTTAATTACATGAATTCCTCCTTATTTTTTTTATTTTGGTTTGTCTCTTTAGCGACTTTGTTAGCAATGTATTTTGGTAATGAAACTGAAATTCAACTTATAAAGCTTTGAAACTCTGAATGCAGTGTATCAACCTTGTAGTTAAGAAAAAAGTAATATTCAATAGATCTAAGATTACTGCAACTAGAAGAAATTAGAAGAAATGATAAAATTAGAAACTAGGAAATAAAAGGGTTTAAAAAAATCTCTAGTGGCGAAAATGGGATCAACGTCTTAAAATAGGTACCATATTTCGCCACTTTAAGTTTGGTGAATTTTTCGAAATTATCTAAAGTTTAATAAGGGAATAGGTGCAAAATTGTATACACTATTATCAAGAATAATAAAATAATGAAATAGTTTGATTTCCCAGAATAATTTTTGTTCCTCGCGTTTTGAATCGCAGAAAAATACTTGCTTTGTACGAAATGGTATTTTAAAATTAAGGAACGAGTTAAGCAGTGTCAGCTATTTTAATCAACTGAAAATAAATGAGCCAAAAATTCACTTCTTTATTCATATTTTCAAAATCTTATGATAAGGATATCATCATGAATCACTTAACCATAGTTTTAATATTCACAAACACAATTTACTGTGTTTCCGACAGGAAATATGATGAATTAAAAATTGTTTTCCAAAAACGTACATTTTTCAGCTGCTGAAAACAATCGCCGCCTCGCTACTAAGCCATTCATCACATTGTTCAACACTGATTTCAGTGATTCTAAAGGTCAAGCACTTAACATTCACATACCAAATTATTCAATACAGTTTTTTCTATAATCTAAAGTTTCGTTACTAGCCGAAAATCTTATTATTTTATAAAAAACTGAAAATAAATTCTAAATTGATGGGACCTGTTCAGCAGTAGCAGCAACGGCAGTGATATTCGTAAACTATCGTGTTGCCAAAAGACTGATTCGATTCTGGAAATAAGAATTATAGGTTTGTAATTAACTGAAACCTCCAATGGTGAAAACGTGGTTCAATACTTTCAAGAGAAGCGTATGTTTATAATTAATTTTTCTTTATTAAAAACAACAGAAAAAACCGTTTTTTCAATAATTTTTGACGATTTTCTCAGTGATTTAATGAAGCAACGATGTGTTTCGATGTTATTTGCTTTGACAACACTGTTTTGTAGTCGGACCGTGTGCGCTACTATGTTTGCCTCTTTTGTTCTCCCGCCATCCTTATGAACAACGAGTGAGACATCAAAGTCGCAGTTTCCCCGAAGAACACTGGAGAATAAAAGAGACGACGAATACCGTTTGCCGAACGGTGCGCGGTGAGTGTATGCCCCGATAAACAATTTAGATAGATGGTATTTTACGCATCTACCGACCAAAAATATCAAATCTATTAATGCAGGATGCCGATTAGTAGGTCGCGGATAGGAATGCGAACTTACTGAATAGGGGGAAAAGTTCGAGGGAATTTTTATGGGGACGTATAAAAATTCAGATATCAGGACTGCAAAAAAGCACCTTGAGGGTGAAAATATGTTCGGCCTGATCAAAATTAGTTCCATCGCTCCAACTTTTAAAGCGAAAAATTAAAAGTTCAGCTCAATAATAGTGTCTTCCAGCGGTAACAACTTGAAGAACTAAAGGTAGCTAGTAGATTGGTATGCTGATATCCCTCACTTAGTCCCCCCAATGCTTGTAATAAGGTAAAACAATCAGTGGCCCGCTTAGACTGCTCAAAACCGGTTCTTTACCCTACTTGATGAAGGTATTAATGATTTTTGGTAGAACAATTTCACCAATTCGAGAGATAATTTCTTTTAAGAGTGTCTAGTGTTTAAGAGAGTTTTTGCATATTAAAAGACATTGGATTCAACAAACTGGGGAAATATGGCTCCTGTTGAAGTATCCTCTGTCCTATTTGGATACCGTAGCTTTAGGAAAATTACCTTTTGACATGTGTTTATGTCCATTTCCGCCCAAGCTTCCGTCAAAGGGTTTTGTCTTACCTGTAATACAGAACAAAAGAAGATATATCAGAAACGGTTGTATCGATAAGATTATTCGAGAACGTATTTGGTTCCAAGTATAGGACTAAGTATAAGACCAATTTAAATTGGTGAATCTACCAGCAAGTCGAAATTCTAAGCTAAGCGGAACGAATTTTCATGGAAATCGAAATAGATGCTGACCGCAGCATGTTTTAACAAGACGGCGCAACATGCCATGCAGTGCACATCACAGTTCACTCATTCAGATTGAACGATTTAACATTGTGAGATTACCAGTTGGGCTTTGCTATATCTCATGTTTGTGCCAATACACAAAAGACTACATAAACGTACTGTGACCTATTGTTGAGCACCGAGTCAAATTTACCAAACCTTAACTTTAGTATCAATCATTGCTGCAATTTTGTCGATCTTCTTTACATTCATTTTCATGACGGTGGTAATAAGTTATGTCAATCATGCAAACAGACTGCATAATTCAATAAAGTAGCTTCGGTTCGTCAACAAAAAAAAATCACTCAAAAATACCATATTAAAGTAAAACAAAAGCATTCTAGCTGCAGCAGCGAAACGGGTTTAATTCCCCGTCAGTCAAAGAACCAGGTTCGGGGTTTTTTTTCGCTGCCACTCTCCGAGTTGCAGTGTAACTTTTCCCGGCCGGCGGAAAGACATCCCAAGGAAAACAATTTTCCACACGAACCGTTCTAAGCATCGTATGCAGCGACTAATGTCAACTGATGGGCGGCGGCTGATGTCTTCCGGTACCGTTTCTTTCAAAGTTTCTCTGATTCGTTCGTTCGTTCGTTGTTCTTTCGCTGAACGAAGGATGTCCGTGAATTATTGAGCAGCAGCATTACACCCGCCGTTCGGGATCGCACGTTTGGCTGCGACGAAACAGTTATTGCAACGTTTAAAAAATAATAATTTATAGCTATCTGTGTACTGGAAGTTAGGCGGAATTATTCCGTACAACGTGCAACGAGTTAACCTTAACCATCCGGATCAAACCATTTTCATTCCATTTAAACCGGTGACAAGTGTCTGCGGTTTTCATGGCGAAAAAGTTGGATAAATATCGAGCAGCTAAAACTTAGTTTACCGGTTTCTAATTGTTGCTCGTTTTTATGAGTTTTTTCTTCTCTGGGTTTCAGATTTAAGGCAGCACAAAAAAATGTGTGATTTTTCACACAAACACAAATCATTCAATCAATTTTCTACATTCCTATAAGCGGCATCAAACGAAAGGATTCCATATCTAAGCATAGGTTCGCAGTATGATGTCCGATTAATTGTTTTGTCCTTGTACAATTCTCGACCGGCACGCCGCCTTCGGCCGCCTATTAGAGGGAGCTCTATCATCGTTTCACACTAGACATATTGGCAATTGACACCATCATCGACGCAAACATTCGGTAACCGGGTCGATACGGTTATTTATGACTTCGCAAAACCATCCGATCCGACATCGCTTCACCGTGAATGCCATCGTCACTCAACGTGATCGTGATGGTGGGCAGCCAGCAGACCAGGTCAGAGCATGCATCGTAGCATAGTACAAAGCGATGGTAATCAACCACACCCCGGGTCCGGGTTGGAAAAGGAAATTGAATCAAGTTTAGACTGCAGCCGTCATCGGCAGGAGGTGGCCGCCGCACTAGAATACCACCCGATAAGACTGATGCAATCGACACACATTCGACACTCGCAAATTGATTGTCCATTATCAGCAGTTCCAATCACCGAAACACCGGGGATTTGTGCTTATTTTCAAACACTCAACTGCAATTGGTGAGTTTGCAGAAAATTTGCATCGATTTGAACTGTTGCTTCGCAAAATAAATTTGGACAATTCTAGCATGATGACGTTGGTCGGCCGTGCATGGGAAAAATTCCACACAACCAGAAATCAAGTTCATTACTGGATGGACTTGTCAGGAAAGCCGGCAGCGGGTTCAATGCACCCGTTTCATGTCTGTAATCCGTACCAAACCGTGGCCAATCTCCGAATGCGCAAATGATCGTATTCCTGTTTGGCAGACCGACCACCTTAAGGCCCAAAACCAGTTCGGTTGCCGACGCGAGTTCGAGCTCGAGCTCGAAGACAGTGTCGCTGATGCTGCCTTACAACAACGGCTTCGCTGATCTTCCGCGCCGACTGCCGGCTCTGCTGGCTCGGTTCGCTATTTCTAATGCGGATTATCATTTTTATTAGCTATTGAATGCTTTGAAATATTAACCCCCAGGCCGCGCGCGCTCAGTGTGTCAGTTTTCAGTGTCTTCCGCGAGTCGGCTTCTTATCGCCCGATTGCAATCTCTCCTGCCAAGCCAACGAGCTTGCGCGGTTGTTTATGAAGTGCGGAATAATTTAGTTTGGGTTGAAAATTTGATTTATTATGTGCTCCACCGGGAAGCCTTCGACCCAAAGAACACAACAGCCGCCGCCGCCACTTGCAAGATTAAACATAGTAGAAGCGAGGCAGGATTCGAAATTTGGTCTAAATGACGAATGTTAATTTAACTGATCCATCAATCCATCCATCGCGACCATGTTCGGCATTGGTTCCAACAACGCGACGGCCGGATCGAGATGTTTATAAACAGTTTCGCGTCGATTATGACTCGATAAATAACCGACAATCCAGCATAAACGTACCCTCGCTCGCGAGAAGTGTCACATTTCGCCATAAAATAAAATCGCTGAACTGAAGGAAAAATAATAATCACAAACCAAGACGGGCCGGGCCGGGCCAGCAGCGCAAAAATGATCCTCTTGGTTGCAACCGCCATGGTAAGCAACCGAATCCGAGAGAGCGAGAATCAGAGCCCCCAGTCAGCCAGCCACTTGTGTTTATTCGATTTTTATTGGACCAACTAGGCGCCAACGAAGCAAAACTTGTCCCGCCGAGACGGAGCAACATGACACTCCGGCGTGGTTCACGTCGGATTTGAGTTCGAGTGCTCGCAGCCAACAGCGGCAGCCCATTAAAACCAGGAATGTATAGCGCACCGTTTAAGTCCACCGAACAAGTCCGAGTTAGCGAACGTGAAGGCCGTCCGCCCGCCAGTCCGCCGGTAGTGTCATTTGTCACCGGGACAATTGTCGGTGGGGTTTGCTTTTGATCAATTGTCGTTGAATAATTATGCTTGATAAGTTTCGCGGTGAACTACTGGCAGTCGGTTGACAATTGAGAACATGAGAGGTGTTTTCTTTTTGTGGAATTATACTATGCTCGGAGTTTACTGCGCGGAAAGCTTGGGAGCATTTTTGTGATATGAGAAAACAATCGCTTTTGGGTTGGGAGCCATCCCATTTTAAATCAATTTACTATGCATGTTTTAGAGTTTAAACGAAATGAGCAATGACTGAGAGATATTTTACATTAGAGTTATTCACCTTTATTCTAGTTTAAAGGCAACGAAATTACCCTTATTATTTTTAACGAAGTACAAATTAGTCACAAACGACAAGAATGAAGTTGAATCCTTTTATAAATATTTACTATGCCCCAGCACTTGATTATTATGTCTTATCCCAATGCCATTTATGCCACAATTTATGGAGTCAATCAAGCTCGTCCCACTCAAGTTTGTTGGTTTCACTCGGATAACTCCTTTCACTGGCTTTTAAAATCAATTACTCTGCAGGCAAATGTTGCGTAAATAATTTTAATTTTTCGTGTCGCCAAGCGGAGATAATGATGAAATTAAGCACCATTAAGCACCAGCAATGGCAGTGGCATCTGAAATCGATTACTTCGCTTTTGAGGCAAAATGGCTTAGCATTCCGAATATAATCCCAATAAGATATGCAAATTGTGACGAAAAACAATAAATTTGATAGTAGTTTCGACTTGTTTGACAATAAAAATATTGATTATATAATATTTTGAATTGATACCTACCGATTTACATGTTAAGATAATTATTTTCGGGCGTCTTCGAAGAACTTACGAGCAAACGAGAAAAATTGGACAAAATTCCATTAACTTCACGATTGAATTCCACTATTAATTTTACTCACGACAGATACATATTTCGCTTACGACTTGCAGGCTTCATCACTGTCTGTTTTCGAACAAGTGCAGTGCACTACAATGGGAAGCTCTTTTCGACTGAGATTGATGTGTTAAAACAGAATCAACAACTTCCGGTTGAATCACAAGAGCCTCTAGGCAGATGCAGCAGCACTTATCAATTGACACCCAAGCTAGATGACCGTGACATCTTGTGTTTGGAAAGCAGAATACAGGCAGCGAATGTTGCAAGAAATGCCAAATTTCCTGCCATTCTAAACAAGCATGATTTTATTCTTTTATTGACAACGACCAAGTGCTCAAGTAGCAGAGCTAATCCCACTCAAACAGAGCTAATCTTTTTTACACACACTGGAGACAAAAACCTATTTTCTCCGTATTTCCAAAAAAAATATCGGACAGGCAATTGTATGGACTGAAACGATTTGCTCCGTGACTTTCAGAGCATACGTTTGGTAGTGCTCCGGCTGAAAAAAAAGATGAAACAAAACTGACGCTCATGCGGTGGCAAAGCACAGCATCAAAGCACTGCAAAAAAGCAAAAAAAACTCGTCGCTTGTCGGAAAAGATAACATCCGACTCTTTTACTTACTTTAGTGGCAACGGTCCGTTACCGATCCTGCGCCGAACGAATTATGGTGCTCCAGTACCGTCGGTCCTGGGCTGCCATTCTCCAATCCCCACGAACACCAGCTGAACGTGCATCGTCTTCGACAGCACACACCCACCGGGTGCGGGGTCTGCCTCGGAGTCTACAGCCTCTTCCTGGTTCTCTGCTGAAAATAGTTTTGGCTACTCTTTCATCGGGCATTCTGGCCACGTGTCCAGCCCACCGCAGCCTGCCACATTGCACTACCTTCACTATATCAGCATATTTGTATACTTGGCACAGCTCGTGATTCATGCGTCTGCGCCACTCTCCATTTTCCATTTTGCCACCAAGTATAGATCGCAGAATTTTACGCTCAAAAACCCCAAGCACTCGCCGATCAGCTTCCTTTAGCGTCCATGATTCGTGTCCGTAAAGGGCCACCGGGAGGATTAGTGTTCTGTAGAGCGCCAGTTTTGTGCGAATTTGCAAACTACGGGACTTCAGCTGGCTACGTAATCCGTAGAAAGCCCGATTCACGACTGCAACTCGTCGTTTCACTTCGCGGCTTACATCGTTGTCACATGTCACGAGTGTACCAAGGCATATAAATTCCTCCACTACTTCATATCGTTCCCCATCTAACTCCACCTCGGCACCAACACCACTTGAGTACCCACGTTCCCTACTAGCCGATGATATCGACGTCATCCGCAAAACCAAGAAGCATGTGAGATTTCGTGATGATAGTTCCATTCCTTTCCACGTTTGCCCTTCGTAATGCACCTTCCAAGGCAATGTTGAATAGCAAGTTAGAGAGTGCATCCGCTTGCTTCAGTCCATCCAACATCACGCAGCTGAGGTCTCACTCGCTATTCTAACGCATGATTTGGATCCGTCCAGCGTCGCAGAATCAGCGTAACTAGTTTCGTCGGAAAGCCATGTTCTAGCATTATCTGCCACAGCTCATTTCGTTTAACTGTATCGTACGCCGCTTTAAAGTCCACAGATGGTGTGTCTACAAGTTGTACTCCCGGAACTTGTCTAGCAACTGGCGCAGGGTAAACATCTGATCCGTCGTGGAGCGACCCTCACGAAAACCAGCTTGGTACTCGCCAACGAAGGACTCCGCTAACGGTCTCAGTCTGCAGAACAGGATACGGGAAAGCACCTTGTAGGCAGAATTGAACAATGTAATTCCTCGATAGTTTTTACACTCCAGTCTATGTCCCTTTTTGAAAATTGGCCAAATGAGGCCATCCAACCACTCCTCCGGCATTTGTTCTTCCTCCCAGATCCTAACAATGATCCGGTGGATTGCTTCGTACAGCCGCTCGCTTCCCGCTTTTAGAAGTTCAGCTGGGATAGCGTCCTTCCCAGCAGCCGTATCGTTTTTCAGATCACTGATTGCCTTCTTAACCTCCTCCTATCGACACAATTTCAAAAGCACTGCCAGCCATCATAAATTACCAGTAGTGTAAGCAGTGTGTTGGTTTAGTAATCTATTGACGTATTCCTGAACTACATATTAGAGCAATTTTAATATTGAACTTTTCAAAAGAAAATTTGACCGCCATCCACATTTTCTAAAAATCTAAAAAAAGCCTATTATTTATACATTTAATTGAACAATTTTTTGATAGAAAAAAATGAGCGGCGCCATTTTTGGAATACTGAAAGAAATGCTCTTGAAAACTTTTTCGATTTTTTTTACTGTGATATTCGCATCGGAAAATTTCCAAAAAACAATGGAAATGTGTCCTGCAGTGAGTATAACATCTGTGATTTTTTTCAAATTTTTATGATGATTGGTTTCGGAGTAAACTGCGAAAAATGAAATTCACTCTAGCCGCCATTACTGATTCAAGATGGCGTCCAATGATCTGAAAATTTGCCAAAATGCTCCTCAGGTCAAGTACTTTGTTTGAATCATTTCATAATTTAATTAAGTTCGGGGGCATTTTTTGTATGGAAAACCGGCTAGAGCCTTTGGTCCCTTTTGCTTGATTAGTTCTCGAGTTATGAGGAAATTTGTTTTTCATTTGTATAGGAGCCCCCATCCTAAAGTGGGGAGGGGTCCTAATTCACCATAGAAAATATTCTTGCCTACAAAAATAACAACTTGCTAAATTTGGTTCCATTTGCTTGATTAGTTCTAGAGTTATGAGGAAATTTGTATTTCGTTTGTATGGGAGCCCCCCTCCTAAAAAGGTAAGGGGTCCTAATTCATTATAGAAAAAATGGTTGCCTCCAAAAACACCTACATGCCAAATTTGGTTCCATTTGCTTGATTAGTTCTCGAATCATGAGGAAATTTGTATTTCATTTGTGTAGAAGCCCCCCCTCTTAAAGTGGGAAGGGGTCCTAATTCACCATAGAAAATATTTTTGCCTCCAAAAACCTCCACATGCCAAATTTGGTTCTATTTGCTTGATTAGTTCTCGAGTTATGAAGAAATTTGTGTTTCGTTTGTATGGGAGCCTCCCCTCCTAATAAGGTAAGAGGTCCTAATTCATCATAGAAAAAATGGTTGTCTCCAAAAACACCTACATGCCAAATTTGGTTCCATTTGCTTGATTAGTTCCCGAGTTATGAGGAAATTTGCATTTCGTTTGTACAGGAGTCCCCCGTCTTAAAGTGGGGAGGGGTCCTAATTCACCATAGAAAATATTCTTGCCCTCGAAAACCTTCACATGCCAAATTTGGTTTCATTTGCGTGATTAGTTCTCGAGTTATGAGGAAATTTGTTTTTAATTTGTATAGGAGCCCCCCCCCCTCCTAAAGTGGGGAGGTGTCCTAATTCACCATAGAAAATATCCTTGCCTACAAAAATACCCACATGCTAAATTTGGTTCCATTTGCTTGATTAGTTCTAGAGTTAAGAGGAAATTTGTATTTCGTTTGTATGAGAGCCCCCCCTCCTAAAAAGGTAAGCGGTCCTAATTCATCATAGAAAAAAAATTTGTCTCCAAAAACATCCACGTGCCAAATTTGGTTCCATTTGCTTGATTAGTTCTCGAGTTATGCAGAAATTTGTGTTTCATTTGTATGGAAGCCCCCACTCTTAGTGGGGGAGGGGTCTCTAACCATCACTAAAACCTGTCCTGGCCCCAAGAACCTCTACATGCAAATTTTCACGCCGATTGGTTCAGTAGTTTTTGATTTTATAAGGAACATCCCGACAGACAGACAGACAGACAGACAGAAATCCATTTTTATATATAAGATGATCGTACGTCGATTCGGAAGCCATCGGAGAGCACCTCTGAAAATTCACTCTGACAACGGGATGAACTTCCGGGGAGCCTACGCCGACGATGATAGTAACATTTCCCAACATATCTGGGTATTTATCCCACCCCACATATGGAGGATCTTGGGAACGGATGGTACGTTCCATGAAGTCGGTGATAGAAGCAGCTAATGGGGGACGGAAACCCCCATGAAGGCTTACTCACTTTGGAAATAGAGACAGAAGGAATGGTCAACTATAGGCCACTAGCTTGTCTACCACTGAATTCTAAGGAGGCGGAAGCGCTTATACCGGCAGCGGTATAAGCGCTTCCGATTGAACCGATTGTGGCATATAATTTAGAAGATTGTTAATGACGTCGGATCCGGTGATTTTAATTTTAAGAAGACCAACAGCAGCATACAAACTTTTACAAAAGTAACAGAACGAAAATAATTCTGCAACAGATAGCGAAACAGACGTGAACGAGGTCCTGTGAAATTATTATGAACATATACGAATAATAAAACCCTGATAACTTACTAAAACCAGCCTATATGTATGTAATTCATAATTGAAATAACTAAAATGCCCGACCAGACCCGGCCGAGATTTTTGGCACACTTATACTATATTCTATGGCGGTTCAAGCAATGCTAACTTTAGCTGCCAGTAGGTGCCTATTTTCGGAAAAAATTATTTGTAGAAACGGTAAAATTTATGCTAAATTTATATGATATTTACACCTTCTAGAAAGTTGCGTATTGTGATAGTATCCAAAAGTTTGTAGAACATGTCGAACCTGTTAGATGAGGTTTTGTGTACAAAAAGTTTAAAAAACTGATTTTAAGGGGGTCACGACAGAAAGTCAATTATATCTCGCAAACCATATGATGCAGATACTTAGTATCTTCGGCAAAGTTTAATGAAATTCAAAGTTCTACAACTTTGCCGAAAAAATAAACATGCTATCTAGTTCCTATAAAAAATTATTTTTTTCAAATTTGTTATCCCCTTAACCCCTCTAAGGTCTACATCATTTTTAGCACCGCAAATTTCACTGAAATGGCCATAACTTTTTTATCTTTTAATATTTTTTCACCAAATTTTGGAATTTTGCCGAAAATATTTCCTATTTTCATAATATCTATAGATAATGGCCATATGTCATATGGTCCCGGAGTTATTCCGGAGTTCCTTGGGGGACCGAGATATGGCTTTTTTAGATAAAGTTGCCAAATATCTAAAATTTGTTTGAAATCTGTTGATTTTTGTAAACATATCATCGACTGTGGATATATCAGTTACTTTGCCGCAGTTAGAGCCATGGTGCGCGTCATCCGGATCCGGGGGGACACTATGAATCCGGAACCGGTTCCCGTAACGGGACATTTCAGCATGAGTAAAGCATGTCGTATCGCATATCGAAAAACATCAGCATTCGATAAAATAGCGATTGGTGATCATCTCATGTCTCTCAGAGGCCATATGACCGGTTCCGGGTCCGGGGAGGGTTTCTTTTCTGATTCAAGCACAGCACGGATTTCGGAGGAACTTGTCCGGGACCTGGAATCGGCCATATGACATCTGAAAGACATGAGATGATCGCCAATCGCTATTTTATCGAATGCTGATGTTTTTTGATATGCGACACGACATGCTTTACTGAAGCTGGAATGCCCCGTTACGGGAACCGGTTCCGGATTTATAGTGTCCCCTCAGATTCGGATGGCGCGCACCATGGCTCATAACTACGGCAAAGTAACTGATATGTCCACAGTCGATGATATGTTTTCAAAAATCAACAGATTTCAAACAAATTTTAGATAATTGGCAACTTTATCTAAAAAAGCAATATCTCGGTCCCCCAAGGAACTCCGGAATAACTCCGGGACCGTATGGCATATGGCCATTATCTATAGATATTATGAAAATAGAAAATATTTTCGGCAAAATTCCCAAATTTGGTGAAAAAATATTGAAAAATAAAAAAGTTATGGCCATTTTAATGAATTTTGCGGCGCTAAAAATGATGTAGACCTTAGAGGGGTTAATATCTAATTATATGAAAATGTCATACTTTTTTATGAAACTTCTCCTAAGACACCTAAGCTCAAAAATGTCAAGAAAAGCGAGAAAAGACTTTTGACCGCCTTTTTCCAGAATGGTCTCACTGTGCGTCGGCTGATGATTTGATGATTGCAGATCCAGCGCATTCTGTGCCACCTCAAGTGTTCCGCAGGGCAGTCATCTCGGACCGCTTATAGTCCTGACCACGACCATGATTATCGTATGCCGATGATCTAAAAATATTCTTGTGTATCCGCTCTGCTGGAGACTTGCACTCTACCAACAGCTGGATGTCTTTGCTAATTGTTGTACTGTTGACAGAATGGTTGAAAATCCCTCAAAATGCTCTGTAATATCTTTCTCACGAAAAAAGAAGCTGTTATTTTTTTCAAGATTTTTTATCGCCTTAGAGAATACTGACTCTCAAGGTCACTGAGCAAATCATTTCAGTTGGTATAATACGTATCAGGTATTCTCTTCAGCTCTATATTTAGTCGGGTGAAGAGAAAATTGAATATGCTTTTAAATTTTTATAATATAAAAGCCATTTGTATATTTACAAAGTTTATTGATCAATTTTATTTATAAGAATAAAACTTCTTTTATTTTGATAATAATAAATCAAATATGCTTGTAGTCTACAGATCAAACACAATCCTCCACCGACATTAGCAGCGGGTTCACGTAGTCGAATCCTTCGAATTCGCTTTGATCGATGCAGTCGATAATGCGATCATCGTTATCCGGTGTCAGCTGTGCCGGTTCGTCGGTAAACTCCGCTGGGAAGTTAGTCAAATCACGTTCGGAATCGAGTCTCGGTTTGAACGGTGGCGTAAGTTGCTTTCGCTCTAGCAAATCCCATTCGATACTTTTGAAGAACGGATGACTGACAATCGCCGTGAAAGGGGACTCACCGTTGCACCCGAGCCGCTCGTTTGGATCCTTGTTGAGGAAACCTCGCAGCACCGAAGTTGCCTTGACGCTGAGTGACCGTGGAATGCGGATGGTTCGTTCCAGTATCACCTGGAACAGGTAGTCCTCGGTGTTCTGATCCGGATTTTCGGAAGCACCAGCTGCATCGAATGGACTACGGCCAGCTAACATCTCGTACAGCAGTACTCCAAGAGCCCACCAATCCACTGAAAATCCATAACGCTGCCCGCGGAGAATTTCCGGAGCAATGTAGGTCGGTGTTCCACAGAAGGTGGACGTCACATCACCCGGTTTGATACCCTCTTTACACATACCATAGTCGGTCAGTTTAATGTGCCCTTCGTAGTCAAGCAGTACGTTATCCAGCTTCAAATCGCGATAGATGATGCCCTTTCCGTGAAGGAAGTTCAGCGCCAAACTGATTTCGGCCGCGTAGAACCGTGCATGCTCCTCTGGAAGCCGTCTCTTACGTTGCATGTGGAACATCAGATCGCCACCACCAATGTACTCGATCACAAAAAACAACCGGGACGGTGTCTGGAAGCATGAGTGCAGTCCGACCAGAAACGGCTGATTGGAAGCCGCCTCGAAGACGTGCTTCTCCGTCTGTACCCAATCGATATCCTCGTCCTCGTTGACCAGTGCTTTCTTAATGACCTTCATTGCATAAATGCGCCGTGTGCGGCGCAATTCGACCATAAACACTTTGGCATAACTGCCGCGTCCAATGACTCTAATCAGTTCGAAGTCGTTGAGCGAGTATGGCCGCTCAGTTCCCGCTTCCAATAGTTCTTCCACAAGTTCAGCTGCTTTCACCGAAACTTGATCAGCCTGCGGCTGGTCAGTCACATCAACGGCCTTGTATTCATTAATCAAAATATGTTCACGTTCTTTGATTGGTTCCACTTGTTCATTGGTGCACGCTTTGAAACCCAGCTTGTGACACTTTTTGTGTACCAACACTTTACACTGAATACACTTGAAACCCTGCCGGCCAAGACCCCAGATGCGATCGTAACAGACGGCACAGAATGCCTTCCGGTTGAAACGCTTCGGCTGGAATATGTGTCCATTGATTAGGTACTGCTTGCGCCATCTTCGAGCACCTCGTCGGTAGATGCAGCGATCCTGTCCGACGCAGGCTGTCCCCGGAGCTGGAACATTTGGAAAAACGTGTATGAGCAGTTCTGACTCCCGGTTGATCTCATGCAACCGTACGGCCTCGTTCAGTTCCAAATCGGATTCAATCGTGCAAAGATCGTTTTCGTCGTCAATCCATTTGATGGTGAAAGCCTGACTGGGAGCGAAACGGCAAATCTGACCAATCTCCCAGCGGAGTTCCTCGTACGTGATGCTTTCGTCGATGTAGACGACGGTCACTTCGCCGCCGTAGGCGATTTTCAGCTTCATGTCCGAATCGATGTCGCCACAGATGATTCGGTGAAGTATTTTTTTACTTACCAACACCATTCTCATCGGGTTGATCACACACTGATTAATTTGGTTCCTATGACTGTACTTTGTTACCTCAAGGGAGTGCCTATCAAGCTACCTCCAAGAACAACTACAGTGGTTCACCGATTTTATCTACCCATCCGAAAATTTTTGGTAGATATATTTGGAAAGTAGACGAATTTGGGGGAAAATAAATTGCTCCAAAATAATTTAAATGAACAAAAAATATTGTTAATATTGATCATTTTCTTCAATTATGTATTATTTTAACGTAATTTTACGCATAGGGCTCATTTTATTCATATCAACCATTAGCCGTAATGCATGTCAACACAGCAATATTATTAAAAAAGACATATCGAAATTCAAAATTGCTGCGATTTAATTCAAATTTTGTGTACTTATTCCTTTGCAGTAAATTTGAGATCCGTATTTTTATTTGATTTTTTTTTTTTTCCATGTGTGGACTCATTACTGCGACCAGTATAGTTGATCTATTGTAATATCGCCCGGGTGTTTGCTGTATGACCTGCACTGCATTTCTTTTTGCTATAATCGCTATTGAGTGAGCGATATGCTTATTAAATTTTATGCGTGCTTGCGTGTATTGGGGTTTACCCTTCCTTCAAAGCTTAATCTACTTTACCCACTTATTCCTCGCTGCCAGCACTATCCCATATTATAGCCGTCCCTGGCGAGGACTCATTCGTACCTCTGACCAGTACACTTAACTATAGGAGGGACATTTGCACTGTTAAGAGGCTTCAGAGGGTAAATATAGAATTCAGCACGAAGGAAGGGTAAATGGAGGGGCCTGAGAATAAACCCATGCTAAAGTCACTTGACATCGAGAATGGCTTGATTCTACTAAGATTCGAACCCACGACCACTCGCTTGTCAAAGCAGACTCGGTAACCTTGCGGCTACGGAGATTTTTATTTGATTTTATTTGATACTTGGGGTTCTCTTTTCTGAGTCAATGTGGTCCCAAAAGTTACCATTTTTCCACCTTGTTTTTCTTTGAAAATTCATATCTTTTGATTCATTGAACCGATTTCAATGATGTTAATACCAAATGGAAGGCATTTTAATGAGCTCTTCAGACAAAAATATTGGGCTAAAGCCCAAATTTTTTTTTTAGCGCAAAAACATTGAAAACATTCACTTTTTATGTTTGCATGGTGTGTAGACTTAGATTTTACTTAGATTTGTTTTTACTTGTAATAAAAGGGGGTTTTTGACAAAGAAATCCGTCTCTAAAATAAAACGTCATGCGAGTCCGTTGTATTTTCGCATCTTTACATTTTAAAAAAGAGTATCTCAAAAACTAAAAATGACAGATATTTGTTTTTTAAATCGTATGTAAACAACTAGCTTGCCATTGAAAGTATAATGAAAAAATAAAACCTTCTTTCCATTTCCGGGTTTTCGAGTGATTGCTACATCTTTATAATATATATTTATATAGCAGAAAGGCAAAAACGAATATTTTAAATGTTTTAAGTGATTTTAAGAGTTTCAAGGCTCCTACACATGTTTTTGCAAACTTTGAACGTCAGTTTATGATTTTTTTTTGAAAAGCTCATTAAAACTCCTTTTATTTGGTAATAAAATTATTAAAATCGGTTCAATGGTTCAAAAGCTTAGAATTTTTAAGGGATGAAAGGTGATAACCATAGTTTCTAGCGGAGACGGGGTGTGGTCGTTAGCGTTACGGTATAGAAAAATATCACAACGGATCGTTATGAAATGTTAAAAATATGCGTTACAAAATAAATGAAAGTTACTTTGCGTATTTGATTTCAGCATTATTATACCCATTCTGTGTATAATTACATACCACAGATCCCATATAGTAAACTATAAAATACAGAGAAATATTCCCTGCTATGCATAAATTCTTGAAATATTCCAAATTTTCATGCCGAAATGACAATTTAAAAAAAGGTAGATAAAACCGGGTCTAAATGGTAGACAAAATCGGGGGTACCTAAATTCGGGTGTAGATTAAACCAGGTGTAGATATAATCGGAATACCACTGTAGTACCTACCTCGTATTTTACGTAGAATCTCGTTTATTTAGGTAAAAAGTACATTATATACAACGATATCAAGCCAGAACAGAAAGCTCGCGAGGGTGACGGGGCGATTCAAATATGACGTCCATCAAATTTCTATTTTTTTTAGACTCCTACACTTCCTTGTCTGATTGAGTCACAAAACTCAAGCTCCTTCTCCACTTTTTTGTACGACAAAATAGATTCATTTATGTTTATTTACGTATGTTTACGTTTAGCTTGACCCATCGGTAGAAATACCGGTCGTAGACCTCATATCATCGGTGGTGGCGCCACAAGAATCATTTTGCATCGTTAAAATATCGCATTTCATACTGAACAAATCTCATTTATTGTCCGGTTTGGTTGACAACTTTCGGCGAAATAAAGAGACTCTCATTAATGTTCTATTTTATGCATGTTTTCCATATCATGCATTCATGATAAATAATACTTTATCCTTTTCTACATTTTTTATCAGCTGCTATAGGTTTGATTGACATCTTAGGAGGGACCAACCATCGCAGAGAAAATATTCTATTACAAAAATACAAAAATCCAGGAAAAACATTACTTGGAAAAGGGTTTTCGGAAAGAAAAAGCGGAAAATTACATTCTAGCTGAGAGTCCAATTTGCTCGAAGTCCCATTGTCTTTTATTCCATCAATTCGGAAATTTACACAATGTCAGAAAAATAAAGCCTTGACCAGAACCAGTTCGAAAACAGTTACTGAGGAAGCCTGCAAGTCGTAGGCGAAATACGTATCTGTCAAGAATAAATATACATAGTGGAATTAAATTGGATAAGTTTTCTTTTTATTTAATTCCAGGTTTGGTATTCTACTAAGACGCTCCAAAAATTTCAGTCACGGAATCTGACTTAAAAGAAAATTTGAAGTTTTTATTTGAAATTGGACTTAAAAATTGAGTTGGAATTGGCATTGAATTAGACCTGGAATTAGATTCGAAACTAAAATTGAAATTGGACATGCGCTTGGATTTGAAATGATGTACTAAATTGAACCTAAATTAGGAGTAAATTAGATTTGAATTAGAATTACATTTGAAATTATACTTGAACTGGGAATCCAAATTAAACTTGAGTTTAGAAATGAACACAAAATTAAACACGAAGTTTTACTTTAAATTATGAAACGAAATGTTAGTCTTACTCTCTTATATGTTTTACCTCTTCTCTGTTCCTTTTTTCTCTTTTTCAGTCCGGTTTTTCACTTTTTGTTTCTGTTTTCTGTTCATTTTATCTCCTTTCCAGTTCTGTTTTTCCACTTTTGTTACGTTTTTGATTCTTTTCTGTACCTTTTTATTGATTTTACTTGTCACTTACCTTCTTTTTTCTTCCGTTTTCCCCGTTTTCTTACGTTTTTCTGTTTCATTTTTCGTCTACATTTTTGCTTTTCTTGTAATTTGCTTTCCTGCTTTCTGTGTGTTGTTCTCTTTTCTTTTTCCGTTTTTCATTTCAAGTTTTCGTCTTCTATTTTTGTCCCGTCTTCTCTCTTTTCGTCTCATTTTCCCTACTGTTCTCTCTCTCTCTCTCTCTCTCTCTCTCTCTCTCTCTCTCTCTCTCTCTATCTCTCTCTCTCTCATTTTTTTCGTTATTTTTCTGCCATGTTCATGGCCGGTTTTCCTTTTTTCCAGTGTAGTTTTTTGTTTTCTGTCCCGTTAACTTCTTGTCTTTCTTTTATTATGTCCTGCTTTTCCTCCTTTTTTGTCAGATTCTGTTTTTCGTTTGATACCGACTGTCTTCCGTTTTTTAGCCAAATTGAGTGCCATTTTCTGCTCTTGTTTCTCAGTTTTCCAGCTCCTCATTTTCTCCTTTTCTTTTCCACCTTTTCTATCCAGTTTTGTTCCTTCTTTCTCGTTTCCTCGTTTTCTTCATCGTTTTTCTTCTTTCCTCTCATTTTTCTTCTTTTTTCTTCCGTTCTTCTTCTTTTTCTGTCAAGTCTCCTCTTTCTGTTCCTTGTATTCCCATTTATACAGCGTATATTTTTCCACTGTTTTCTCTTTTAACATTCCATTGTGATTTTTTTATTTTTCTTGTTTTAAATGCCAGTTTTTCTATTTTTTCTCGTATTTCTTTTTCTACCCCGTTGAAACAGTTTTTGTCACGTTTTCGCCGTTCCTTTCCTTTTCGTTTTGTATTCTCCAGGCGCAGCAACAGTCAGTGAGTGAACAGCATCACTAAGAAAGTGCGGGTCTTCAGAAGTTGATAGGGTACGGATGGGTATTTCCAGCCCATTAAGCGGTAGCCTGAGCAATATTCAGGAATTACGCTGAAACTATATTTATTCGAGACAAGATTTTTATACCAGTTGATAGAATATTATTTACTGAATATCGGCGTGTATTTTGGTCTTAATAAAACGCTACTGAATTTGAGTTATAGTCGCGAGAAATGATGAAGTCGCTGCGGCTTGATTGGGCCCATTTTCTACAGTGGTGTCTGTGTTTTTTAAATCCGACCGGCCGAAACAGCCTGCACAGGGATTAGATGCTTTGCAAAAACAGATCAAAAGAGAGACCGATGGATAACATGTCGCTATTGCCTACATTCCGGGCTCATTGAAGATAATTAGTTTTGCAGTGACAACAGCTTGCTGCTGGCGCTAGTGTATCATTGCAACGTTCATATACATTAGCACCAGAAGCAAGTGGTTGTCACTCAAATACTAGCTATGTCAACACGATAGAAGCGATTCAGGCGTTTCAGGCCTCACATATTGGTAGTAGTGTAAATTACGCAACATACTAATGGCCAGTGAATGAAAATTGAATTATATTTTCATATCAGAGGAGAATTTTTTTGTGTTCTTCCGTGATAAAAAGAAGTATTCACAGCAGTGTAGTTTCTAGAATAAGTACACGTGATCATTATTGTGTGTTTTCCAAACCATCATCAAGAGCGGATACGCGTAAGCGATTGCTGCTGGTTTTTTCAGCCTGGTTACGTGCTAGTGCAAAAACAGTGGTTTTGATGTTTATTGAATAAAATTTAGTAAATTACTTACATTTTTATGAAAATAGTTATAACACATTAAAGCCTATGCGTGCTACATTCGTTTCAGTATTGTTATATAGCGGCAAAGTTTTTATTTGGGAAAGTGTAGCCAAAAAAGGTAATGTATGCCGAAATTAGTGGTGTGCTGGGAATGCCCTCCCGTACCCTAGTTGATCTCCAGTATATTTATTTTGCTGTTTGTAAATACTGAATATTTTGATATCGATTAACTTTTCCGCGAAATGCGAAAGAAAATGTCTTACGACTTTTAGAAGCAAATGAGTGCAAAGAAGCAAGACAGGAAACGCACCTAGTTAGGTACGTGGCAATGCACGTCCATAAATCCCATTTAAAGTAGGGTAATGTCGTTATCGTCGGGCCACCACGATTTTTTCAGTTTAAGTAACTCGTGATACCTATGTACAAGCATTGTAAAACTTCTTACTGTGACAGCTAACTTTTCACAATATTATGAGTTTCATTCGTGTATTCAAAACACTCGTACTGAATTCACTGATTGAATCAGTACAAAACAAGTTTTCCAGGTGCTGTTAACTTTTCTTCAAGAAATGATTCATGAAATGCAATTATCGGGATAAATATTGAAAATTTATTAAGTGTGTTGTGCTCTATTCGAAGGCTATTGAAAAATCCCGTCCAGTTAGGTGTTTGGGTAGAATAAGGGGGTAAATGCTACAAAAGCGCATATTGTAAAGGTCGGGTCACTGTAGTCATGGTTGGGCCACCATAATTTTAAGCACAAAAGCGCAATATTCACTAAAGAACGTCAGTCGCGGGAAATGTGATGAAATAAAGCAATATTAGTACAATAAAAACCTAGATTTTTGTTAATTTTTCATTATAGTAGAACACTTCGGAAAACGCGATTGTAGTAATATTGATTTTACAAGATCAACAAAAATTTCGCAAAGATGTTATTAAAAATAGAATATTTATACTTCTATGGGCCGTTGCTCGCGAAATTCACTCTTTTGACGTCTCTACATAGAATTTCAATACGTATTTCTCTATTAAGAGCGGTGGCCCAACCTGTACAGCGTGACCCGAGTATGACAACATTTTTTGTCTTCACGTAAATGACTATAACTTTATTATTTCTTAAGCAATCAGTTCAAGATTTTCCAAAAATATAACTTACTAGCTGACCCGACAAACTTCGTATTGCCACAAATCAACCTGTGTTGTACATAAATCATGAATCTCGGATGATCTTTGTCACAATCTCGAGTTTTGCAAGCCCCCCAGTGGGCGGCGCTTCCGACGGCGGGTCACCGGCAACACTCGCGACCGTCTCGTCCTGAATGATCTAGTGTTACTATAGATAGTTTTTGTGGTCTTGTATTGACTAATGTTTTATGGAAGAGTCTCGAATTTCTCGAGTTCGATTAGTTTTTGAGTTTCGCAAAAATTTCTGTTTTATTTGTATGAGAGTCCATATCCCCCTACCACAGGGGTGTGAGGTCTCTAACTATCGTAAAATAAATTCAAGACTCCAAAATCTCCCACATGCCAAATTTGGTTCCATTTGCTTGATTAGTTCTCGAGTTATGAGGAAATTTGTATTTCGTTTGTATGAGAGCCCCCCTCTTAAAAAGGTAAGGGGTCCTAATTCATCATAGAAAAAATGGTTACCTCCAAAAACATCCACATGCCAAATATGGTTCCATTTGCTTGATTGGTTCTCGAATTATGAGGAAATTTGTATTTCATTTGTGTAGAAGCACCCCCTCTTAAAGTTGGGAGGGGTTCTAATTCACCATAGAAAATATTTTTGCCTCCAGAAACCTCCACATGCCAAATTTGGTTCTATTTGCTTGATTAGTTCTCGAGTTATGAGGAAATTTGAATTTCATTTGTATAGGAGCCCCCCCTCCTAAAGTGGGTATGGGTCCCAATTCATCATAGGAAACATTTTTGTCTCCAAAAACACCCACGTGCCAAATTTGGTTCCATTTGCTTGATTAGTTCTTGAGTTATGAGGAAATTTGTATTTCGTTTGTATAGGAGCCCCCCTTCTTAAAGTTGGGAGGGATCCTAATTCACCATAGAAAATATTCTTGCCCTCGAAAACTTTCACATCCCAAATTTGGTTTCATTTGCTTGATTAATTCTCGAGTTATGAGGAAATTTGTATTTCATTTGTATAGGAGCCCCCCCTCCTAAAGTGAGGAGGGGTCCCAGTTCATCATGGAAAAAATTTTTGTCTCCAAAAACACCCACGTGTCAAATTTGGTTCCTTTTGCTTGATTAGTTCTCGAGTTATGAGGAAATTTGTATTTCGTTTGTATAGGAGCCCCCCCTCTTAAAGTGAGGAGGGGTTCTAATTCACCATAAAAAATATTCTTGCCCTCGAAAACTTTCACATGCCAAATTTTGTTCCATTTGCTTGATTAGTTCTTCAGTTATGAGGAAATTTGTATTTCATGTGTATAGGATCCCCCCCTCCTAAAACGGGGAGGGATCCCAATTCATCATAGAAAAAAATTTTGTCTCCAAAAACACCCACATGCCAAATTTGGTTCCATTTGCTTAATTACTTCTCGAGTTATGAGGAGTGCTTCTTTGGTGCAGGAGCCCCCCCTCTTAAAGTGGGGAGGGGTCCTAATTTACTATACAAAATATTCTTGCCCTCGAAAACCGTCACATGCCAAATTTGGTTCCATTTGCTTGATTAGTTCTCGAGTTATGAGGAAATTTGTATGGAAGCCCCCCCCTTTTAAAGAGGAGAGGAGTTATAATTCCCCTTATAAAGAGGGGAGGGGTCTCAATTTACCATAGAATAAATTCTTGTCACCGAAAACACCCACATGCCAAATTTTGTTCTATTTGCTTGATTAGTTGTCGAGTTATGCAGAAATTTGTGTTTCATTTGTATGGTAGCCCCCCCTCTTAGTGGGGGGAGGGGTTTCTAACCATCACTAAAACCTTTCCTGTCCCCAAAAAACCTCTACATGCATATTTTCATGCCGATTGGTTCAGTAGTTTTCGATTCTATAAGGAACATACGGACAGACAGACAGACAGACAGACAGACAGACAGACAGACAGACAGACAGACAGACAGACAGACAGACAGAAATCCTTCTTTATAGGTATAGATTCATAGACCTTTTCAACAATCTATTTAGATTTCAAAAATTCTTTTTGAAACGGAAGTTATGGGCGAATGTCAAAAGGCGGCACAACCACGACGACATTCCCCTATATAACAACAATGCAAATCACAAAGTGAATCTAATGTAAGTTGACAAAATTCTGTTCCAATGTTGTCATATTTTCGTGCAAGATAAGTTGTTCGGAATTGTGAATTGCAAACATTTTCTTTCTCTTTGCTGCAAAGATGAGCAAATAAAAGCCTGCAAATAAAAGGTGACAATCTCTTAACCTTTTTTTTTTTAATAATTAAAAAATATCATTGTACAGTCCATAAGTTGCTGTCATTTGGAAGAATATTTCTTCTTCTGTTTATGGTTTTGTTCACTTCGTTCAATGTGATTTTACTTTCTTTGAATATCTGTTTATTTAAAACAGACACATTTTCATTCAGTTTTATTCTAGCTTCTTTGACCAGAGAAGAACTACAAACCATTCACGCCCTTCTGTTGAACTCCATTCCAGCCCAAATTTACCTTCTGCTTCCTGTTATCGAATCTTTCTTTTCGTAGTGCACTCTCAATTAACCATTGAATCTATCAGCAAGTATCGGCGGTACCGTGTTAACAGAGCACACAACTATATAAATAAATTAGCTCTCAAGTGCACGGTTGTCTACCTGTTTACATTGGAATTATAAATGCCTATTTTTACCGAGCTTGCTTCTTGCGCCACTACACTATCTAGGTACTAGTGAAGATGACGACGACGGGCCACGGCCGGGATGGCGCAAGAGGCCAGGACGGCTGCAATAAATTATCCGGTGATAAATGATCGCTTCCAGATCTGACGTGACGGACGGTTTGGAAGTTAGTAAATCAAACTGTCACTCGCTCGCTACTTTCGCCCGCCGCGTTTGATTCCGCGCGCAACCGATGCGATCCGATCCGATCCGATGCGACAGGCGGGAAAATGAAATTGCTTTGAAATCGTTCAATTTCTCCCCCCCCCCCAGGGCGGTGTCCGCCTCCCTCACCGATTGATTGGAGTGTGCATGCATGCTATCGGATTTGGTTTCACGGGGTTTGGGAAAAAATTTTCGGCTCCCCAATGTCTCTCGAATGGCGGAAGGTGAACTGGAATTTGTCCGTTTGACAACCAAGTTCTATTGGTTCTATTGGATTGCTCTAACTGAGATGTTATCGTTCGGTGAAAGCCGAAATGAAGCGCCATAGGAATTTAGAGCACATCCGCCGGTAACTGGGAACGAAAAAGAAAAACGAGAACCATTCGGCGATCGACTCGTTGAGATAACAGATATTTACGGTAAAACGGTATTGGTGCCGAATGTTGACATAGTTCAAACCGGGTAGTACTTTAAGAAGAGGCTTGTATTCATAAACAAGGTAGTATTAGCATGTTCAGTAGGCACTTACTTTTTCATCTAAGTAAAAGGTTATTGATACCTGGTGTCGGTTCAAAATTTTGCTACAAATGTGCATCGTACCAGATTTCAGCACCAGTTTCACTCAGATCACTCGCGAAGGAGATTCTCAACATAAATCCCTATCGAAATGACCGTTTGGAAAAGCTGGGCCTCCCGACAGGCGAAGACTGGATTTTTGCTGAACAATCCACTCTTTTCGGACGTATCGTTTCGCGTTGGTCGCAGGCGGACGATAATCCACGCCAACCACCAGCCACTGGTACAGTCCAGTAGTGTGTTTGCCGCACTGCTTAGCAAGTGCCGGGCGAAAAAAGTGATTACAATCAGCGACATCGAACCGGAAACGTTTTTGGAAGTGCTCCATTTTCTCTACTACGGAAAGGCGAACATCAACGTGTCGAACCTGAAACATATGCTGCGCGCCGCGGAAAAGTACAACCTGGATGTTCTGAAGAAAACCTGCCTGATGGTGAAAGCCAGTTTGTAGGAGAACGTTCTGGTGCTAAATTATGTGATTATTATTTAATTGGCGTTTTTGATTTAATAAATTTGATTATAAAAAATTAAATTGTGTTATTTTTTTCAAGCAGAGTTTTGCGATAAAATTGAGAAGAGATACAAATTTCTACTATTTTGCTAGCCTATCAATACAACACACAGTCCAGGTGCTTGCAGCGCCAGGTATGGAAATTTGCATTTCATCATCAATCGCAATCACGTTTCTCGCTGTTGCCCCGGCCTCTATCTTGATGCAATCGTTAGGCGTCATCATAATCGATCGATCGGCACTATACTAGAGGCGTCAGCACAGGGAATTACCATTTCAAAGATCAGTTTCATACAACACACGACTCTGACTGGCTGTACGTATATACGCTTCACAGCCAGCAGAAGGCCGGGCTGATGTCAATCGAGAAACGTTCAATGCGAGGGGTTAATTAAAAGTGCATTTGATCTCGGCGGTAAGTCATTGCTATGCTAATCGAACGATAATGCCTAACCATTTCTGACAATCGGATACTGCTAGTATTGGCAGGATGAATGAATAGTAGCTGTATTCAATTACTGTAGAAGATCGACTTGACTTGATGGCATGAATCAAATTCCTTAAAACATTTAAAAAAAATATGGAAATTACATCATATTGTAACTCCCACTCGAGTTAAAATGGCCATTATTCCGTGCATGAAATCAGCCTATTTCCAAAAACCTACATCTAGCGTTCTAGATGATGAGTTTTTAAATATTTTAAAAAGCACACAGCTCTGACGCGCTGTTTGAAACTTATCATTGTAATTAAAGAATTATTCAATTTATGTACTGTTTATTCATTTTATTTACTATCTATCTTAGAATCCTTAAACAACGTATATAACAAATATCGCTTCCTCGTTGACCTCGTACAGCCGAATCGCGTCCTCTAGCTCCAAATCGGACTCAATCGTGTCTAGTTCGCCCTTCAACCCAACACATGCGATGGCGAATGCCGTATCCGGAGCGAATCGGTAAATCTGGCGTATCTCCTGGCAGATTTCCTCGTAGGTGATGTTCCTGGCCAGGTGCGTGTACGTCGTTTCGCTGTAGTGTACGATTTTGATCAAAAGTTCGTCGGCCAAGAAACCATCACCGTTGCTGGTGTTGTTGGTAAATACAAGGGTCATTGTTCCTGCTTGACAAGAGATGCTTCACACAATACTGGGATTGAAAATTTGACTTTTGTGTGGTTCAGTTTTCTAGTTCTTCTAGCTAACTTCACTTACTATCAGATCTAATGTTGTTTTCCGTCTGCCTGTTATATACTGTTTATGCCACTTTTTATTCTAAGGCAGGTAAAAACCAATCGGTAAATAAAGCGTTTGTGTTTGTAAATGCACGATACTACGTTCACATCGATTTCGATTACCTAAAAAAAGGTAATGCTCCCTGTAACTCATATGTAAAATATTTGATAGCATACAGAAAAATGTTGTACGTAGTTCAGTATTTCAGGTAAACCAGCGTTACTCTTTACTTACCAACAAACATTTTTGTTAAATAACGGCTTATCAAGCGCTTGTTATACGGTAATTACCTATACAACGGTTGAATAAGCTACTAATAAAAAAATGTTTGTTGGGTTATTACATAAATATAAGTAGGTTATCGAAAAATATTATACAGAATGAGAGTTTCAAATATTATTTCGGAGGAAAGTGCTGAACTGATAAATTAAAATAAAATTAATTAAATTTCGCCATTACGGTCTATGTACATCAACATAGAAATGACTTTTGGGTACTGCAATATATCAGCCTGATTTAAAAATATTTGTATCTTTACAAGCAAATAAGTCAGAAAAAATTAAATCGGCAGCAGAGTCTGATGGAATTTGTTTTTCTTTGCTTATATGCGGATTTCGGTTAGGACCTCCACGAGTGTATCTTTTAAATAATATTTTGTTTTATATTATGGGTTCAATTGCCGTCTAACCATTCAGAATAAAGAACTGTGTCGTGTCGTATGCCGATTTTACTTCTTCAATAGCTGACGCGGCAAACTTTGTGTGCCACAAATTTAACTGTGCCGGCTGTACATAAATCGTAAATCGTAATCGTAACCATCATGAAAAAAATCTTGCCTCCACAAACTCTTACATGCCAAATTTGGTTCCATTTGCTTGATTAGTTCTCGAATTATGCCGAAATTTGTGCTTCAGTTGTATGGAAACCCTCCCTCTAAAAGAGACCCCTCCCCTCAACTCACCATAGAAAAAAATTCCTGCCTCCAAAGACCCCCACATGCCAAATTTGATTCCATGTTCTTAATTAGTTCTCGAGTTATGAGGAAATTCGTGTTTTATTTGTATGGGAGCCCCCCCCCCCTCCTCTTAAATCTGGGACCGGTCTTAATTTACCATAGAAAAATTTTCTGCCTCCAAAATCCCTCACATGCCAAATTTGGTTCCATTTGCTTGGTTAGTTTTTGGGTTATGCAAAAATTTCCGTTTTATTTGTATGAGAGCCCCTTCCCTGTCAGAGGGGGAAGGGGTTTGTTTGTTTCCATTTGCATGATTATTTCTCGAATTATGAGGAAATTTGTGCTCCATTTGTATAAGAAGGGTCTCAATTCACCAGAGAAGAAGCTCATGCCTCGAAAAACCCTCACATACAAAGTTTAGTTCCATTTGCTTGTTTAGTTCTCGTGTTCTTACAAGAGGAAATTGACGTGTTATTTGTATGTAAGCCCCCTTCTTAGAGGGGGAGGCGTCTCAAACCACCATAGAAGAAACTCATGCCTAGAAAAACCCCCAAATGCCAAATTTGATTCCATTTGCCTTATGCAGAAATTTGGGGAGCCCTCTTTTTTCCTGTGTGGACTCATCACTGCGACCAGTATAGTTAATCTATTGTGATATCGCGCGGGTGTATGCTGTATGACCTCCGTCTTAGAGGGAACCTTCCGTCTTAGATGGACGAGGGGTCTCTAGCCATCATAAGAATACTGAAAAAACTAAAATTTATTTCCAACACTGAAAAAAAAGCTACTAAAAATAGATTTTCCAAAAAAAAAGCCATCTCAGAAATTGATGATTTTTTCTGAAGATAGATATTGCAATATTGCAAATCATATTAAAAGTTTTTGTCACCCCCCCCCCCCCCCCTTGGAAATTGGCTTGAAAAATCGGGGGGCAAAAAAATAATTTGTAGGATATGAGTTAATTTTTTTTTATAAAATCATTTGCCTGTGGGCTCTACAGCCTGAAAAACTTGAAAAATGAGTGTTCGAGTTGAGTTAACGCTTCTAGCAAGAAATAGAAATGGAAATTCAACCAGTGGAATTTCCGAAAATCGGCCAAAAAAATTTTCTTTCGTTTTTGTAATTTTTTCGTAGATTTTTGCATGGAAATTAAGGGGGCATAGTACTTTTTGAACTTAAAAAAATCGGAATTTTTTTTATTGATTAGGCTTATACAAATTTGGAAAAAAGTTTATGTCCTGGTCTCGAAATATTGTTCAAGGGGGGGGGGGCAAGAAAAAAATAATAACATCAAACCTTCAATAACTAAACAAAGGAGAAGAAACCAGTGTTTATTTTTCCAGATTAATAAAAGTTTAATACAAAAAAGTTGTACAGTACTTAAATTTTAGTTCAAACCAAAACAATTTTCAAAATTTTTTGATCCAAGCACATAAAGTAAGTATTCTGGCAGAGATGAACCAACTTGAAAATAGTGGAGTGCTACAGGATCACCTTAGTGAGCCATAAACGTGTAACTTAAGATGAAATTAGTCGTCATCGATTCTGCCAATTTCAAAAGCAGTTTTTGGTTTGAAACAAAAATTCTGTTCATGAAAATATGTTTGAAATGTTCAGATTCGCAAGGAGAATGCAGTATTTACAATTTTACGATCAAAACTCCGCTTTTGGGCTCAAAAACTGCTTCCAAAATTGGGCTTTTTGACGAAAAGTTGATGACTGCTAATTTCCCGTAAACCTTCATTTGAATTTTGCTTTTTACTTGTATGTCACTCGGATTTGGATAATAGTCCAAACCTGTGTCACTTACTAGTTCAGAACTCGGTGACCACGAAATAGTATCGGAATCTAATCTTCTCGTAAAAATGGCAATTTAGGTCCCTACAACTTTTTTACTTGGAACTCATGTGCTATGCTACCGACATTTTTTAAGAAAAAAATCTCTCACGCCATTCACGTTTGAAACCATTTGTTTCTTGGTCAACCTTTTAGTCATACGAATATCAGCCCATTCCTCAGTTGATGCTGGTTCTCAACAATAACGTGTTTATCTTTGATATATTAAGGATGCAAACGCACCACTATCAGAAGCGATTGTCATTGTTTAACTAATAGCATTTGTCCAGTCCGGTGCTGCACTAGGATGAGGTGCAGTACTGCGCTGGGAGTTGTTTTTCAAATATCAGGGCTTCTAACAGCCCTCCGTCGAAGAACCTTGATCTTTAATTGAAAAATGCCGGACATCGGCATAACAGATGTTCCGAGTTTATTTTTTCTGTGCCGCAGAATTGACATATATCACCTTGCAGTGCACCCATAAGCTTCAGATGATAGCGGTTTGGACAATGTCCTGTTATAAGATTAGACTGTTTCGACTGCCTAGCAATGAAAGTGTTATTCCAATTTAATTCCACTTGCATACATTTCCATACTAAAACTCCATTTTTAAAGCAAAAGCAGATAAAGCTCAATAAAAAAGCAATATAACTGAACATGACTTGATTTGATGTAATGGTCGGGGCCACCGTCGATCCCAATGATAATCACAACATGACAATAGTCAGAAAAGTTTAGAACAGTTCAGTGACATCCTTTCTGCATGCGTCCAATGCGTGGTAAAAAATTAGATCTATAAGTTTTTCGTCCCTTACATCCAAAATTAGGGTAGGTTCTTGGACAATACGGAATAAAACGATCAATTTGGAACCCCGAAAGCACCGAAAGCTGATGTTCCAGAGTGTGTAATTTGTTGTATTTTTATTTTAATCTTATCTACTACCTATGACAGCAAAATATAATCCCACAACAATTCGGAATATCTCCGTCAAAAGTGGTAGCAAATTTCACTAATACATTGTTTAGTAGATTGATGCCTCAATCTAATTCGATTCTTTTGAAGCAAGTTGAATTAAAATGGAACAAAATTTAAAGTAAATGGAGTCAAAAGTCTAATTCCAAGCACTCCAATTTTCGGCGTCGGAACTTAAAGGTTAAGCACAATAGTCGCCTGTGACCTGTAGCAGGAATCAGAAAGCTAAGATGGTGTAGGATAGTTGATCGAGACTAACGGGATAATTACTTCAACTTTGCACGAATTGGGTAATTTAGAGCTGTAAACTCGTTGAATTGTAAAAATCTGCTTACCATTAAAGAATGCAACATTATTGCACTTTATTTTTTTGCCCCTTGAAATTTCGAAAATTTTTGAAGGGGGGGGGGGGGGTGACATAAACTTTTTTTCAAATTTGTATAAGCCTTATTTCGAAAGATTAACATTTTGACCATTTGTGTTTCAAGTCATTTCAATGAATTCTAAAAATTAACAAAGTTACAGCTATTTGTACCGCGCAAGTCTGGAGCGATTACACGGCGAATAAAAAGTTCAACGTCGTTTTTCTCGAAACCAGGTTTTGAAAGTCGGTACCATAAATATCTCAAGAACAGCTCAAGCAATTCTCATGATTCTTTTTCTGTTTTAAAGCCAACAAAATTATCTAGTGTTTGACCCATCCTTTTTTTGATATTACTATTTTTGTATTTTTTAGAAATGTTTAAAGTCAATTTTTTCGACTAAAAACCTTACTTTTATGTTTGAATGTCCGCCATTTTGTTATGCGTTCGAATTTTAAAAAAAGGATGGGTCAAACACGAGATAATTTAATATACTTTCATGTCGTTTTGGAATTTTTCAATTCGGATAAGACCCCCAGCGCCAATCCATGGTACTGCAAATCATGTTTTTTTCGAACGATCATGTTCAAGGAGCGGTAGGGGAGAGGGGAAGAGATTCACATATGCAAACAAAATTGTAAATATTAGTATAAAGTGCAATGTTTGGAATGCAAAAAACCCGAATCGATTCGCTTTTCGCATTATCGAGAAAAAAATATTTGAAATTAGGCAAAAAATATGGTGTAAAAAGTACTATGCCCCCTTAACAACGTATATATTAAGAGCAAGAATAGATTTGGTGTTCACGTTTAAACTTAAAATAAAAATGCCTAAAATCCATCTTTTTTGCTCGATTAAAAAATTCACTTTGTTTTTTTTTCGCCCCCCCCCCCCCCCTTCAGTGGCCCTACACCGGAGGGACAAAAACTTTTTTAAATATTTGTAATGGCCTTATATGGCTTACAAGCCATCCATGTCATCGCGAAATGATCAAATTCAAGGAAAAAAATTCTAACAAAAACAAAAAAAGTCCTTACCGGAAAAAAGGGTTTTCAGTATTTCCGAAAATTACTTTTAAAAAATATTCTTAATTTTCATAAAAAATACTAATAAAAATAAAAATGAATTTCTACACTGAAAAAACAAGCATTTTAAAAACTAAAAATCGGTTTTCCAAAAAATCTCAGACTATGATGAAACTTTTTCTGACAATGTCAAATACACTTCTTCAGCGTACATTCCTAAGCTGAGCGAAAAACTACATTAAATTCTACGAAAACATAATGTAAAAATAGCCTTTAAACCATGTGACTACATCAAATATCATGTGATTAACGAGTTTAAAGATCCTACGCCACCAGGGAAACAAAATAATGTGGTTTATGCCATATACACTCAAAACTCGTTTTACGTCCACTACTGGGGGGACGTTAAAAAAATCAGTCGTAAAAAAAGAGGACGTTAATTCATTATTTAGACGTAAAATGAGAGGATGTTATTTCAAATTTCGGACGCAAAAAAGAGGACGGTAATTCGAAATTTTGAACATTAAAAGAAAAGACGTTAATTCAAATTTTGGATGTAAAAAATCGGTCGTAAACAAGAGTTCGTAATTCAAATTTTGGAAGTAAAACGAGAGGAAGTTTATTCAGATTGGATGTAAAAAAAGAGAGCACGTTAATTCAAATTTTAGACGCAAAAATAATAGACGTTATTTCGAATTTTCTAAAACCACCCTATGATTTTTGACGGCGACGTTAATTTAAATTTCGGACGTAAAATGAGAGGACGTTAATTCAAATTTTGAACGTAAAAAGAGGATATTGTACGTAAAAAGAAAAGAAGTTATTTCGAATTTTCGAAAACAACATGACGACGAGGTTTAATTCAAATTTCGAACGTAAAACGAGAGGACGTCAACTCAAATTTCGGACGATAATTCAAATTTTGGATGTAAAATCAAATCACGTGAAATAAATGAACGTAAAAAGAGATTCTAGTGGCACCAAGTGGTACGAAAAACGATGAAATATGGGTCATTCCACGCGAAGTGTCCGAGCCCCGTGTAATCGACCTTCACGAATTTGAACCAAATTTCGCCCGATTGTTCGTTTTCGATCAGAAAGTAAAAATCGAAAATTTGGTGCCGATCGGACATTCCCTCGATTAATGGGGGCACCTCCATTTTTAAGGAAAATACCCTTTTTTGTCGAAACCTCTTATTTTCTTTTAATTTTAATCTCCAGAAGTATTGGGCTTAGAAAGATACTATTTTCATATTTTTAAAGGAAATTACCCAAGGAATTCGAAACAAATATTATTTTTAGGTACAAGTGCTGCCAAATATTTTTAAACTCAATTTGAAAATTAAATTTTCATTTTTCTCTCAATGAAGACAATTTTATCTCAAAAATTTCAACTTCATCGTGTTCCGCAGATTATTTTTACGTAAGAATCACTTATCGCCCCGAGGTATTCTTTGCCAATCCCGAGATACAGCGTTTTAAAGCAAGCGATACCTCATTTTTTTATGTAAAATTATAAGCAGAATACCTTTTTTTACTTTGCCATTTCGGGAAAGCATTAATGCAATATATAGCAAAGTTTTTCTTAACAGTGTTGCCAGTTTTTCGTTTGATTTATATATAAGAAATTTATATAAGAAATGTTACTTCAAAAAGGCGTAAAATATACGTTAGTGGTTTGATCATAGCCTTGTAAACTGTTTTTCATCTCGCTAATAGACATGAGCTCTTACTTTCCTTGTTTATTGCGTTTATTGTTGCTAGGAGACCCTTAATTAATGTAACTAATCATGCAGGAAACTGAAAAGTTGGCAACACTGTTAAGAAAAACCCTTTAATTTACTGTATAAATGCTTTTCCGATATGCTAAAGTATTTTTACATTGCGTAGAGAATTACTGCTTCAAAAAAAATTATTTTGCTCTTAGTTTTACATTAAAAATGGGGAATTGCTTGCTTTAAAACGCTGTATCTCGGGATCGGCAAAGAATACCTCGGGGCGATGAGTGAATCTGATGTAAAAATATCTGCGAAATACGATGAAGTTGAAATTTTTGAGATAAAATTGTCTTCATTGAGAGAAAAATGTAAATTTAATTTTCAAATTGAGTTTAAAAATATTTGGCAGCCCTGGTGCGCAAAAATAATATCTTTTTCAAATTCCTTGGGTGATTTCCTTTGAAAATGTGAAAATAGTGTCTTTCTAAACCTAATACTTCCGGCGATATAAGCAAAAGAAAATAAGAGGTTTTAACAAAAACGGGTATTTTCCTTAAAAATAGGGGTGCTCCCATTAATCGAGGAAATGTCCGATCGGCACCAAATTTTGGATTTTTACTTCCTGGCCGAAAACGAACAATCTGGCAAAATTTGGTTCAAATCAGTGAAGCTCGATTACACGTTTGAACTTTTTCTGTCATTTCCCATATACGTTCGGCAAATGGGAAGGTGGCAGGAAACGAGAATGGCTGAACACAAGAACGACACGAGGAAAGGAGAAACAAAATTCGGACTGTCGCTGCACACATTTCAAACCGGGCACAGGTTTGATTTTGATAATACACGCATGCTAGAAAGAATCGAGAGTCAAGAGATCCGCGGAGATGTTCCATATCTAGATACTAGGTGAGGAAAAATCAGTCAACCTCTAGCGAGAATGCGGAACGTTCATCGCAATGTGTAAAAATTTATCAATTTTTAGGAACGTGCTGCGAAACAAAACTTAGACCCGGTCTCGCTAAAATTATCATTACAGAAAATATTGATTGTATCAAACTGAGTAGAACTTGTTGTCTATGCGACCGCCCGCTACAACTACAAAAAATAACCTCGGCTTCAGTAAACCGGATCAGTAAACTCTTGGATCAGCTATTTACTTGGAATCGCGTCAATGCAACGCAAAAACTTCGGATATTGGAGATTACGATGGCTTTTCCCGACTTCCCAATCCTCCAAAAAAAATTAGTATATGTGTGAGTTGAATGCCCCTGATACAGAATATCGCTTATCCTAGCATCTGAACGTGCCTCGCGCAATATACTATCTCGGCAGCGATACACTGTACTGCCGATGCGACGAATTGTCTGAACAGTTCGGTACATCCTCGGTGTCGTCTAGATTCCAACAACTGAGCTCAAAGACCTGCTGACTGCTGAGCACGGCCAGTCGCATTCAGTTGGCTAAATTTCAGATCCGAAAATCTCGAAAAATTCACGTCGCATGACTTTTCGTTAAGAATCGTTCTAGTTCATGGGATCGGACCTCAAGCTCTCATTTGTCGCTTTTTCATAATTTGTCATTTTTAAATTAAAATTAAATAGTTATATTGAGAAATTTCAGCTTGAAATTAGCAACAAAATCACGCAACAACAAGTTCCTCGTAAACAAAATTTTGCTAAACTCTGGCTTTTTTATCCTTAAAGTTCCACATACCATTGAGTGTGTCCTAAAACATCAGACTGTTCAAGAAAATATGCTACATCAACTCTATCCCCTAAATGATTCAGATATCATCCCACACCTGACACGAGATGGGCTGTAGTAAGCAACTCCGGAAGAACTAAATGTAGATATCAAGGTACTTAACGTGATATGCGTTTTCGTGCTTTATATTGATGCTGGGCTACTTCAGCAATAAATTATAGCTTGAGTGTGATTGCCAAATCACACGTTTAAAGTTGTTTTAAAATCAAGTACTTGTTAGAATCAATATCGCTTGGATCAGCGCCGCTACAATCAAACACATGGAAACTATATATATTAATAAAATTATCCACTTTATGTACTATTTATTCATTTTATTTATTGTCTATCTTAATCATCTGAAACATGTACAGTAAACTGCTGGTTTTGCAGTTCCTCGTTGGCCTCGTACGACTGGATCGCCTCCTTTAGCTCGGAATCGTTCTCGACCGTTTCAAGCACGCCCGTCGGCCCAACACATTCGATGGTGAACAGCTTATCTGGAGCGAATTGATGTATCTGGCGTATTCGGAAACAAATTTCCTCGAAGGTGATATTCCTCTTGATGAGGGTGACCGCCATTCCGTTGTTGTAAAAGAATTTTGCCAAAAGTTGGTTGGCGTAAGCATCGTTCTGGTATATAATGGTCATTTTGGTCGCTTAACAGGAGAAGCTTCACAACACTGGGATTAAAATTTCACTTTGATGTGGGGCCAATTTTGCGACCACCTTTCCGATTCTTCTAGTAAACTTCACTTACCATCAGTTCTAATGGTTTTTCCCCTTACAGGCTCCTGTGTCCTTTCTACAAAGCCGGTTGATCAGCCAATGATGGGCTAAACAATAATTATTTTGGAACCAGGTATAAATCAATATGTAAAAGTAGGTGTTTGTGTTTGTAAGTGTACTGTATTTAGTATTGGTAAAGTCGATGTGCTTACCTGCAACAGAAGCCACTTTCTATTCATATGTTCGGTAGAACATTTGCTTCTGTTCGACGTGGCTCAGTTTTCCAGGTAAAAGTGAGATATGCGTCCAATGACATTGAGCTCGGGCTACCCCGGCTCTATGCTGACGATAACGATGACGATTTTGAACTAAATAAAGTATTTATTTTTGGCAATTTCAAAACTACCCTTTAGCGGCCAGCCATATTGGTACATGTATCTTTACTAAATAACAAAAATGCTTATGACTGAACTCCTGGCTTCGCGAAATCTAGTTATATCCGAACTTTAACGATTGAACGATTTTGAAACAGAAAAAGAAACCTACGAATATAGGTCGTAGGAATAAATAATGAAGAAATAATACCATTAAATCTTAAAAGAATTTAATAGATTTTAGTTATTCCCTAATATTTTAGTTCGTTGTCTATCATACGCGATCAATCAAAGTGAGCTGAGATCTATTTAAATATGTACTTTTTATCATTAAAGAAATCCTACCAGCCAAATTTCCTACGTTTTTTCGTGCGACGAAGAAGAAAATGTCGACTGATCGTTTTAATTTCCGTCATTCATAAATGAAAATAACTCACGCAAGACATTGTCGTTATTCTACAGACAGGAAAACTTGCCTGACCTGCAGAAATTTTGCAGAACAACATTTGTCATGCCCTCCTAGACAAATACATGGGCGTTAGCTTCGTAAACATTGTTGTGATTTTTAGTTCGGACGATGAAAAATTTTGATGAACGGATTTTAAAACGGTACGACGAATTTATGAAAAAAGTCAGTTGCGTAATTTCAATAATATGCTTTAATAATCGCTTTTCAGTGATTTCAAAGTTCACGGATCGGAAGGTAAGTGTGCTTTAGTCAAATCAGCACAAGAACTTTTAGAGTATTCATTAAATCCAAATGATGAAAATTAGAATGGCTTTACTTACTACGGCGGGAATTAGAAATAAACCCTATATTTCTTATGTCTCATCCATACGTACAATTCCGGTATTAACGTTTGACTGTTTTTCATGATTTTTTCTCCAACCAGCATCCACCGTTAAGGATTGAAGCTTGATACCTAGACGAAAATTCGATGAAAAGTTGACGTAAAGACGACAAAAACACGACGGAAAAACATGAAAATATGATGAAAAGACGCCAAAACAAGACGCCAAAAAAGACGATTAAAAAAAATACACAGGCGACAAAACATACAAAAAACAGACGGCGGAAAGATGACGAATATACGACAGAAAAACAACGACAAGGCAAGAAAAAGACAATATGTTTGTTGATGCCACAGGATAACGAAAAAATGACAAAAAAACGATAAAAAACTTCGCCAAAGTAATAAAAAACGCCAAAAACCCATCGAAAAAGACAACAAAAACGACAGGGCGTTATCAAAAAAGGGATAGAACGAATTCTAAAAGACAACGATTACGTAGTATAAACAACAAAGAAATAACAAAGACTGTAAAAGGCGCCGGAAAGACAACGAAAAAAACGACGGAACGAAAACTACGATTAAAAAACTGATGAAAGACAACAAAAATATGATAAAAAGATGCCATTGAAACTAAAAAAGTGACAAAAATGTTAAAAAAATCTAATAACTAATGACGACAAACTAAGAATAGACCCAGAGAAGGCAATAAAGTAACGATGAAAAACGGCCAAATTGTGACAAAGCCAAAAAAAGAGTACAAATGACGACAAAAAGAAGCCATCGTACCAAAAACGCCGCAAAAGAAAGTAAAAACACGGATGAAGCCAGCAAGTCGTAGGTGAAATACGTATCTGTCGGGAATAAATATAAATAGTAGAATTAAATTTGGAAAAAGTTTTCTTCTCTTCTTTAATTTCAGGTTTCGTATTCCACTAAGACGCTCCAAAAATTTCAGTCAACATAACTTCGTCTCTAGAGGGCTATTTTTTCATGTGAGGACTCAGCACGGCGACCAGTACCGTTGATCTATTGTGATATTGCCCCGGGGTTTGCTAGATGAAACCCGGATGCCGTTTATATGTATAGTCAAACTTCAAAGATGGTTTGAACTGAATTGATGCTAAATAAGGAAACTGAACCGATTGAGAGCATTCTATACAAACCCGCAAAGCTCTTGAGCCACTTCCATAGTTCCGCAAGGAAGTAATTTGCGATCGCTCCGTTTCATAGACTATTGGATTTACAAATTAGTTCGGTTGAAGCGCATACAATGCTTGTGAAAATTTATGGCAACCATGCTCCTACTGACGAATCGCGTAGGAACGTTTCAAGCATGATGATTTCAGCATTTAAGACAAATCTGGAAATTTAATTTAATGACATTGGTTAAACAGTAATTACTATTAAAGCCCGATGAAATTCACTGCGAAATTAGCTTCAGACTTGGTTCAAATGTAAGGGTGTGAAGACATGAAACTTCCGACACCCTTTGACTAATTTTGTAAGTTTGTCGAAAGCCTTTCCTTTCCAACTGTGATAATAAATAAATTATATTTGCGTTAATCTTCTCAAGTCGGTCGTATGTTATGTTCAACGTTATCTCCAACTATAGATTATTAAGGCGCCTAACAAAGTCTGAACCTTAATAGTGAGCATCCATTTTCTTGTCCTTTCCCATACTAGTGACGATTTATAGCTACTGTTGTTATATTATTTCGTCTAACGTGCATGCACAGAATGCATAATACGTGATGAGCCAAGAGTTTTGTTTTACAACGGAGATGAGTGTCCATCAGCAAAGCATTCGATTTTCCAACATATGGCTTAAACTGCTGCGTAGTCGAGGTAAAATCAAGGAAATGTCAGCAGCACTTTAACATGAATTTCCGCCCAAAATCCGAGATTAAATTAATCACTGATAGCTCCTAATATCGCCGGTAGGTCTGCCGGCAAAAATATGACCGACAATAATTCACACGCCCTATACACTATCGCGGAACGGAACGATCCACCAAGCGCCGACTTGGGCTCATTAATAATAATTAAACCAAAAAAGTCGAAACACATATTCCTGGTATGGATCAACTCCGTTGTGCACGATGAGAGCACACGCGTGTTCTATCCGGTTCCGACCGCCAATCAACGTCGTTGTCGTCGCAAAGCCTACAAAACGATCGATGTAGGCATAATCGAATCGATCGAATAAATAACCGTCGGGTTGTCGATGAATAATTCATAATTAGAAGTGTAGTAAAGCTTTAAATGTGTAGTTGGTCGCCGCGGATTTGGCTCTAAACGACGAAACCAAGTTGGCAAATTTAATATAATTGCTACTGAGCTGACAGCTTTTTTTCTCGCCGTCGTCCTCGAAGGACACATTACCATGTTGCGTAAATTTACATTGCCTTTATCAAATCAACGGCCAATAACGAAAATGGTTTGTTATAACGTAATTATGTTAATTCTATTGATTGACTCTTGTTGACAACTTTGAAACTTTGTTTATAAAATGAAATTCGTTTGATGTCGATATTGGACTAAGAAACGATACCATTTTTGCTTAGTTTGCCATTTATGGAAATGGTGCTCTCATACCCGGGCGGAGTAAGGAATCAAGCCGTGCCAGCTAGCTTCAGTTTCATTTTAATATTTCTCACCAATTAGCGGGAACGCCTTTTCCGGTCCAAAATGAACTCGAATGGCTTTACCGTTATTTTTCACTCAATTAAGCGGCTACTATCGCCTGAAGAAATAGCCCGGATATAAATTTTTGCAATCGTATCTTGCAGCAGCAGCAGTAGCAGCAAAAGCAGTAACGACGACGACGACGACGTTTCATGCATCGATAAAGATAGTATTTTACGATTATTGACCACCATCGAAGCAAGTTCGAAATCACCGGTCATTTACTAACGTTCCAACCTGCTGAGTAGGAGTCACACACTGCCAGTGAAGGGTATTTTACTCGATATCTTGGGGCCGGACTGGATCTCACTGCCCTCGCCCCAATACGGTAGCCAGCAACTACACTACTAGACATTCCAATAACTTGTTAACCCCCAACCCCTCCAGATCCGAACCGAGCGAGATCCGAGATGTTCAAGATGAACGTATAGCGACGACAACGCGCATCCGAATGCCACCTGATGCCACCGACAACGACAACTGGGCCGCCGGCAGGGATGCCAGATGTGCATACTAATCTCGTTATACTATTGAATATCACATCTGTTCTTGTCGAAAGAGGCTTATACTAAATAAGGTCCTCAAGATTAGGTGCCCTAAAGCATCGCTGTTTTGTTTTCACCAATGGGGGGAACCAGGGTTACTGCACTCAGTTACGTTCACTACGTTCATTCGGCTTTATTACCTCATAGAAGCAAAATCAGTAAAAGTCGTGTATGTAACATTTGAAGAGTTGAGTGTTGTAATCTATATCCCGTTTGAATCGAGTACCTAATTATTATTGGTTTTATTTACGCCGTAGTAAAGGTGTAACTCTTTCATTGGCTAACGAACATTCATTTATTAGACACAATCTCTTGTTTGTTGTATTTTTTATATTTCATGCTTTTTATAACACCAGTCTTTCCAATAAATGAAGGGAATGGAAGAAGAAAGTTCATGAATGAAAGGCGTTATATGGTATTCCTAAAGTGGAAAAAGACGTGAAGGGAATTAGATAAAGAAAGTGTCATTAAAGCAGTACTTATTAGGATCGTAGTTTGATACCTTTTACCAAACTAAGTCGTGTGAAACATTTCCTGACTTCCTTAGCCTAAAGCCAAAATATATGATACGGTAGGATTTCGAATTTGACAACAAATGCGTTTCGCTTATGTTGCCAAAATCGAGGCCCTTTTTTGGCATGAAAAAATTGAATGTAAATGCGTTAGAAATTGACTAAACATCATTAATCAACTATTGCAACTATTTGCAATCATTTATAATGCAAAATTATAGACGAAGATTGGTTGACAATGTGTTCCTCAAAAATTTATTCAAAAACCTAGACCTATTTACTTAATTTTCTGCACCCTAGTTGATAAACCATTAGAGGCAACTTTGTAAGCAGTTGATTCAACTATTTAAAAAAAAAGTCTATTTAGACATCTCCAGCACCGGATTTGAACCTAAATCAGGTTATAATTGCCTCCTATCATAGCTTGGGTAAAACAAAATGTTACACAAACTTAATAAGCGTTGCTTCAATTACCCTCCCTTACCAAATTTTCCGCGACGTGGCCGAAAATGGCGAACCAATAGTTTGAAATAACGTATTTGGACAAAGGAGTTTAGTGCATAAGGTAAGTAAACGAATTGCAAATTTCAATGGTTTTTATGAGTGAAACATATCTGGCAAAATAGTGTTAATGCAATGGAGATTATGCCAAAGAAAAATCTGTAGTATTACCATCAATGTTTTTATTTTTCGATGATATAAGTTCGTATTAATTTAGGAAGAAGCAAAATTCAGCTAAATACATTCCTTCTTGACGTGTGATCAATCTTTATTGCATTTGTTTTATAAGTATTTTTCTTAATTTTATTTGAAGGAAATCAACATGCTTTTGAATTGTTCAAGGACGCTTTGTCACGTCTTTGTTAAAAAGCAAAGCCATGGGTTATACCGTCTTTGGACATTACCCTTCTTTATCGACAGACTTCGCAGCCGACTGTTAGAGTACAGGAAAATTACGATGCCAGTGAGTGCAACAATCCTACTGACACTATCTAGCAAGCACCGCCTAGTCGAGATTTGAACATACGACGACTGTCTTGTTAGACCACCATCGTACCTCGTCTTTGTTATTCTGTCTTATATCTTTTTTTTGCGTCCCTTGTTATTATTTCTACTCTGTCGTCTTTTCTTGTCTGCTTCTTGTCAATGTCCGTTAGTCGTTTTTCGTTCGGTTACACATCTGGTTTTCTTGCTTCGATACGTCGTTTTTTTGTTTTTTGAAGCGCTTTTGGTTGCTCTTGATGGCATCTTTTTGTCATCATTTGCAGTAATTTTTTGGCACTTATTCCTTGTCACTGTTTTACCGTCTTTTTGTCGTCTCTTCCTCGCCTTTTTTGCAACTAGTTATGATCTTTCCGTCACTTTTTTGTCTCTTTCATCATCTTTTTACATATATTTATAGTTTTTTCATCATTTGTGTGTCTTTTATGGCATTTTTGTCGCTTCTTAGGTGTATTTTTATCGTATTTTTGTTGTTCTTCGACTTTTTACATACAGTCAAGTACTTTTCTTACACGGTTTGCTTTTTCGGTTATTAAGAACAGAGCAACTTAGAGACCATTCATTTACTTCTCAACACATTTCGAACCGGCCCGACATTCGTCACGTTATTTTTAAATGGTCCCTAAGTTGCACCGTTGTTGAGTAATCGAAAAAAAAACCGTGTAAAAACACTTTAGTACTTGTTATCTCTTTTTCGTCATCTTCAGGCTCATCAGGCTGCAATTTTAACCGTGTGTTTGCAGTCAAACAACGTCCTTCATTTGTCTTATTTTCGTTATCTTATTGTTATTGTTATGTTCTCGTTGTTTGCTTATCTTCGTTTTTGTGTTTCTTTTGTTATCTCTCTGTCGTATTTTTTGTGGACTTTTCATGGACTTTTTCTCATATTACCATCGTATTTACGTCGTCTGTTCATCGTTTTTTGGCGTCTCTTTTTAGATTTTTTTATTTATTTTTTCGTTGATTTTTAGTCGTCTATTTTTGGCATTTTTATCAACTTTTATCGTCTATTGTCATCGTTTCACTGTTTTTTTTGTTATTTTTCGTAATTGTTTTGCCATTTTCTGTAGCTTTATTTTTTGTCAAGACAACAAAAATGTTGTCTTTCTTTTTTGTTGTGTCTGTCGTCAATTTTTTGCAAGTTTTGTCGCCTTATTGATGCTTTTAATCGTGTCTTTTTGTTTTTTGTCGCTTTTTTAATGTTTGTTCGTCGTATTTTAATCGTCTTTTTGCATTTTATTTATAGTTTTTTCGTCGTTTGTTAGTCTTTTTTGGCATTTTTGTTGCTTCTTAGGTGTTTTCGGCGTTTTTTATTGTATTTTGTCGTTGTTCGACCTATAGCATACTTATCATCATCATTTTCATCAGTTTTTGCCGCTTCGTCGCCACCTGTTTGCTCTGTTTCTGTTATAGTCTTTTTTGGCATTTTTGTTGCTTCTTAAGTGTTTTTTCGGCGTTTTTTATTGTATTTTGTCGTTGTTCGACCTATCGCATACTTCACCTTTTTCATCATTTTTTTGCCGCTTCGTCGCTATCTGTTTGCTGTCATTGGCCGTATTTTCCTCATCTTATAGTTGTATTTTTGCCGTCTTTTATCCTCTAGCTGGTTTCTTTTCTTCGTTTTTGTGTTTTTTATCGTCTCTCAGGCATATTTTGCGAGCTTTTTATGGTCTTTTTGTCGTTTTCCATGATAGCTTCGTCGTCTGTACATCGCTTTTTGACGTCTGTTTTTGGCACTTTTTGTTACTTTTTTCGACGGTTTTTATCGTCTGTTTCAGTGTCTTTTCGACGAGGTTTCTTCGGTTTTATTTGTCATTTTATCATCTTCGGTCGTCGTTCCGCCATTTTTTTTTATCTTTTCGTCACTTTTTTGCCATTTCCTGTTGTCCTTTTTACTGGCAAGACAACTAAAATGTTGTTTTTTTTTGTCCTTTTATCGGTCTTTCGTCATATTTCTGTCGTATTGTTTGACTTCGGGTTTTTGCATGTTTTGTCTCCTTTTTTAAGCTTTTTAAACTGCTTTGAGTTGTTTTTGTTTTAACGTATTTTCAACGCCTTTTCCTTTCAGGACCTTTCAGCTTTTCGTCGTTGGTTTTTTGTCTTTTATTACAATCTTTGTAGCTTCTCTGGCGTTTTCAGCATCCTTGCATCGTACTTTATCGTCTTTTGCTTTTGCGCTTACTGTCATTACTTTTTTGTCGTCTATTTGCTGTATTTTTTGTCGCATTTTCGCCATCTCATTATTTCGCATACTTATCATCATCTTTTTCATCATTTTTTCGTCATGTTTGGTCGAGTTTTGCTTATCTTATTGTTGTGTTTTGTGATTTTTATCGTCCTTTCATGGTCCTTTTCCCGTCTTTCCATCATATTTCCGTTTTTAATGCCTGTTTTTAGCATTCTTGTTGCTTTTTTGGCGGTTTCCTATCGGCTGCTTCGGTATCTTTTCGACGTGTTTACTTCGTTTTTTGTCGTCTTCTCACCGTTTTTTATTTGCCATTTGTTACCTGCCATGTTTTGTAGTCTTGTTTGTTACTAGGACAATAAAAGTGATCTCTTTTTCTATCTTTTCATAGTTCTTATTTTGTTTTGTCTGTCGTACTTTCGTCATCTTTTCGTCGGATTTTTTTTAAATGTTTTGTCACCTTCTTCAGGATTTTTTGTCGGCTCTTTTTGTTTTTAGTGGTTCTTTGGCGTCTTTTCGTCGTATTAACATCGCCTTTTTGCATCTATTTATAGTATTTTTGTCTTTTTTATCCTCTTGTTGTTTTCTTTTCTTCGTTTTTGTCGATCTCTCTGTCGTTTTTTGTCGACTTTTTATGTTTTAGTGCCATCGTTCCATTGTATTTTTGGTCGCTTTTCTTGGCGGTTTTATGTCGTCTGTTCAACGTGATTTCTTCGATTTTTGCAGTCGTTTCTGTTGCTTTTTTTGTCACTTTTTTGCCATTTTCTCTAGTCCTATGTCCTACATTAGTCATCTTTTTGCCGTTTTTTGCATGTTTTGTCGCCTTCTTGACGCTTTTTGATCGTTTTTTCGCAGGTTTTTGACGATCATTGCCGTTTTTCGTCGTATTTCCATCGCCCTTTTAGTCTTCCCGTCGTTTTCTGTAATTTTTTATTTTTTTTTGTGAATTTTTGTCGCTTTTTTGGCGTTTTTTCGGCGTCTGCATAGTATTTTGTCTAGCTCTTGCCTACCTGTCATCACTTTTTCGTCACCTCTTCTTCATATATTTACGGTCATTTCGTCATTCTTTTGTCGTATTTTTGTCATCTCATTGTTGTCTATTCGCAGTCCTGTTCATCCTCTCTTTGTTTTCTTTTCTTCGTTTCTATAGTGATGATATTCTTTTCAACTTTTCATGGTCGTTTTGCCATATTACCACCGTATTTTTGTGAGTTTTTTGACGTTTCCCGAGCAGGAGCGAAGAGCAAAATAATATAAAAACATTATCAACTTGTGTTATAATGGTATATTTTGTTATTGAATAGATATCGAGATACATTGATAACACATTATGTTATTGAGTAGATATTTAAAACAGTAAGATGAGTTTAATAACGGATTTTGTTATCATATCTTATTTTGGCCTTGAAATGACATTCGATATATTTCATACAATTTTTTTATTGATTAAAGAGATTTTAGATTATAAATATTTTTTAAAATGATTTTTCAATATCTCACATACTACTGCATTCGTTATTCAATACCTTAATAATACTAAAATATGTTATTCCAAACTCTGAATACAGTCATGTTATTGTTTTGTTATTCAAATAGCACAAGTAGTTATTCTTTTGGCCTTAAAGGAACAAAATTTTGGTATTATTTTTTGTTATTTTACCAACTATGTCAACCAAGACTAGATCAAATTTTGATATGAGTTATTCGATTTCCATAACATATTTTGAAACTAATTTGCTCTTCGCTCCTGCTCGGGTTTCTTTAGAACTACTTTTGCCATAATCGTAAAAAGTTGAAAAAATTTTGATAGTACTAGATCTTATTCAAAAAATTTAATAATATGAAATAAACCAATAATTCAACACCGAGGCAATTAAAAGCGAATATTGAAACCTAATTCAAATAAATATAAAATAAAATGGAAATAAGGCAACCGGTCGAAGGATTCCAGAATTCCAAGAATTTTTGTACATAGTTTTTTTTCTGATTTCCTCGGACATCGTTGATTTCAAAAATTTCCAAACCTCGCAGATCAATTTTATTTTATTTTGTTTTAAATACTGTATTCGCTTATAAATTCATAGACTATTCCCGTGTACAACATGTTATAGGACTTTGGGAACTTTTGGCCTTATACCAGTACGATAATTTTGAAAAAAAATAGCTAGTTCTTAGTTGATATCGATCGCCATCACTCTATCACTGTCAACCAGATCGGCCTATAGACCTGTGCAACGGTTTGCATTGAAGAGTTACCTCAAAGAAATTAATTCAAGTTTTATAAAACCAGTTTTGCAACATGTTCTACTCTTGACCGGAATACAGTACTAACCCAGACGACAACTGCTGTTAATTGTTCGGCGGTTGAGCAATTTTAGCTCACACCGGAAACAGCCATTTATTAACATTGTTTCATTCTCACTACCCGATGACTAGTTTAGTATCTCGGTTGCACACCAAAAACTTGATATGTCGCTTTTATTCGTCAGGTGTTGAAGGCTATTGCGTCAGTCAGTCAAGTTAGGAGGTAGGATAATCATTTCATGCATTCGGAATTGTGCTGTTTTGAGGAGAGGTTCACATTTATGTTAAGTAGGATCAAGGAATCAACACTGAGCAATTAAAATTCAAGTCAATCTATGGTAACAGATTCATCCAAGAATGTCAAATCTTTCAAGTAAAGGTATTCTGACCTACGAGTTTTTCATGGAGCAAAATCTGGCATCTCTGCTACAGCCGGACAGTATCGGTGGTAATGACAGCTTCAATGCAATTCATACCACCGACCGCCTTCATCGTATCCATCTGCACACTTAAGCGCGTTCACAAACGGTCGTATTTATTGTGATGCTTTTAACCTCGTCCATTCCAGACGAAAAAAATATCCAATTGCTGATAATCCAATCCATGCTTCCAGATCGTGCAGAAATCGATTGTCGTTTGCCAGTGAAAGGAAATTACTTTCCATCCTATATTGTTTCTTCTTTTGTTCTTCTGCTTTCTTGTTTTAGCATGTAAGAGCTATGAAAGTCGGTGGCAAATCCGACTTTGATTGGGGGTATGAACTGTAGTTTCCATTAATTGGATGCTGTTTTTGAAGTGATTTGATGGGTAATGTTCACTTGTACAAGTGAATCAGTTTTCATTTCCTCTAGTGTTCGGTTTAGCTAATTTTTCACGCACGAACATTGGCGTCTTCTACGCTGTGAATGACATCAGACGAATGACGGTTACGTGTTTCTCATCAACATCAGTATCGAATCGATACAGTTACTGCTACTGAGTAACCACTACTGGTACTGTCGTCACTTTGTTCACAATTTTTATTATTACTCAATTTTAGACCGTAAACCGGCGATGACAAGCACACACACTGTAGGTTGAAGATTGGCACGAGAATGACACTTTATTGTTCGCATCAGTATCGCATCACATCGCATCTATCGCCTTCTCGGTCGTCGACAGCATCGAGAGTCAAAGTCTCAACAATCGATAGATGTGATGTTTCGGGCCAGCGAGGCGTGCACAACTCAATTAGCTCCACTTATCGAGTGTAATATTTTTTAATTGGCCACCATCCGAGGGTGATCATCATAAGTTAGTTTTTTTTTTGCTGCAAAAAAAAAACGGTGAAGATCGTCTGCGTTCGGTATTGGTATATTGGCACCCGTGATATGTTTATGGCTTAATCGCCGCCAATTATACGCCCGAAGGCGTCAACATAGAAGCCATCATATAACCGCCATTTTATTGATCGTAAATGAACCACGAATGCCATCTTGTGTCAAAATTTCATGGTTAAATGAATGCCTCAAGTTAACACAATTGATTTTTTTTTCTTTAAATTAGACATGGCAATTTTTATAATGGCACACCCGTTGACATGAGAGATGGGGTTAATTTTTCAACTTTACTGCGATCAACGGGATGCTAAATTACACATCATCTTCCACAATCTAACGCTGGTGAAACCTCGGTAAGGTGTCTGGCAGATTAACCCGCGAGAAGCGGTAATTAATTGTTTGCGTATTTTTCGCGGCTTGGTTCGACGCTTAAGCAACTAACGGCCGACAGAGATGCGTGGTAGCAATATACCCTATCGCAGCACGAAAGTTGCAGCATAAATTAAAACTGACGCAGCATCTATCTGCAGCAGCCCGGTCGGTCCCCGGAACAGTCCGAAAGAAGACGACACGATGCGTGATCCGACGTCGTCGGCGTCGGCTGCTGGACGTTGGACCTGTTGTTAACGCCTCGTATGTCGGTTTGCCTTCACCGGGCTGGATGACCGAGTCGACCACACGTAACTGTCCTGTCCTGTCCCTGTCCACGCGCGGCTCGGAATGCGTATCAAGTGGGAGTTCTGGCCGAGAAGAGAGCAAACTCATAAAACAAGATAAAGAACTATTAATCAACGGAATTGTTCGACATCGTTGCTAAAAAGTACACACACGATCCGTCGTCGGCCACCACTATATTACGACTACTGCAAATCTTTCAAACCAATGCAATGTCCGTAGCCTGGCGTGATGCGTTCCGTGACTGCGTTGGTCGCATTGATTTATATTGCGCTTTGCAAGTTGTTTATTCGGCGCAAAAAGTAAGACCAGCATTTGTATCCTACATTGCCGCACAATCAGCGAAGTGGTAGCCGAGTGGAATTAGTACCGTTGTTCTTCTCTTGCATGGGATGCAAGTCGAATGTATGTTTTATGGCCGCGGCACTGGCCCTATGATACATGCAAAAAGATACCGTACCTATTGGAACTTCGGACTCGAAAAAAAAAAACTGAACGACTCTTGGAATGGTTGGTTGTGAGTGGAGCCGGAGTCCGCGACCGTACGAAATTCGATCTCCGTACGCCATGTTTCACGCGTGTTTAATTAATTAATCATTTTAACACCAGAACGACCACGCGACTGTTTGGCTGCAACCGTTTGTGGGAAGATTAGATCACTGAAAAAAAAGCTTCTCTCCAGTCTGCAGAGTGGAATGAGGAATAGTGCAGTGGAAAACACTTGTTCGGAAGTATTGTAAGACACGCAAGCCAATGCTATGTGCAACAACTGGAAGTTAGCTGAATAATGGCCGTTCATACATAGATTGAAGTGATCCAATTAAATTTAATATTGTTTCTATCAACGTCAGTAATAGAACTTGCTTTGAATAGGTTAAAGTTAGCATCAGGCTCCGAAATTTGAACTCGTAAGAGTGCAGCTCTTCCAACTATGAAGCTTGTTAGGAAACTATGTCAGCTCACTTGACATGGGCCCAGGCAGTGAATCAATAGATTGTCATTTTCTGTTTATTTGTGGGGCTAAACAATATAATCTTGAGCGAAATCTTGCTGAATTAAGTCTAAATCGAAAAAGTGAATCGTACACCTAATACGATTACCAATGCAATAGTCGTACACCTTAGCAAGATTTTCATATTGCAAATTGCCCTACAACTCTACGGTCGAATGAAATAATTATTACTTTTCCATATTTTATGTTCTACTTGGCTCGAAGGTATCGTCCCCGTTCATGAATAAATCCGGTGTACTGCAAGGCAGTAACTTAGGACCATGTTTGTTCATTTTATTTTTAAGGACGCTGCCTCTGCCCTTGAAACATGCTGACAAGTTTAAAATTTATGATTCATTTCAACGAGGATTTCCTTCACATTTAACTTCTTTTAGATACTTCTGTAAATTGATGCACGCGAAGTTATGGCGTTCCACCGAATCGAATAGTTTTCGTTTACAAAATTGACGAGCAGGTACTGAAAAGGGTTGAGCATGTGAATGATCTCGATGAATTCTGGATCCAAAACAAACTTTCGATCGTCACCGCACAACGACAATTTCAACAGCGACTTGTCAGCTGAGATTTATTGACAAAGATGTTAAAGGCCCACACTGTACAGTAGGATTTCGAATTTGGCAACAAATGCGTGTCACCTATGTTGCTAAAATTAAAACCGCGCCAAAATCGAGACCCTTTTGCGATATGAAAAAAATTAATGTAAATGCTTTAGAAATTGACTAAATATCATTAATCAACGATTGCAACCATTTTATGTTTAAAAAGTCCGCCAAGAGCTATCCGTCCGATGCAAATAAGTTATTGACACCCTGCGGTAATACGTAGTCCTACGACAATAAAAATATTGTTTGAAACCACATAACTTTTTTTCATGAACATACTGGGGGTATCATTTTTTCGTCATTTAAAGTATGTATGCAGAAACTGATTAATATTTAAGCATATTTTTGGAAGTAAAATATCTTGTGTTGCAAAAAACGAATACTTTTATTGCCAAAATCGAGGCATGTCAAAATCGAACCATGCCAAAATCGAACCATGGCAAATTCGAAATCCAACTGTATTGTGCTTTAGTTCGTCCCCTTCTCGAAAATTCCACTTGCTTGGTCGTCAACACAAAACCACTGTTTAGCCAAAATTTTGTTTGACAAAGGAGATGTGAGGACATGATGTGAGCAGATAAAAGATTGGTAAAAGGTAAAATCAAAATTGCAGCTGTTTTGTGAAGTGGCAGGTTTTGAACGTTTATAATCTAGTCATTTCTAGACAGTTTTACATGATTTACACATCATTCGATCAGTCGATTTTCAAAGAAATTCATATACAAGATTCCCAAAAGCAAAATCAATGAATCGACCAATCATGTGCCAAGCAAACTCTTTTTTCCCAAACCCGAGACAACAGTTGTCAGATACCAAATATGTATTTCGCTTTTACTTTTTCTTTGCCGACTATAATGCTGGTCAAACTGATTTATCGTTTGTTGTTGAAAAACTAAATGTGGTTTTGAAGAGTGAAAAATGATGCTTTTTTGTAGGCTAGAAGGGCACCGGGTACGAAAATGCCACTGCAACAGTCACGAAGATTGTCTTTGGTAGCTGACCCCGATTGCTGTGAAATGATGCTAATGTAAAAATATCCGTGAAAATATCATCTTCGCAGATAACACACTCTGACTATTGAATTATGTTAAGTCGTTCTGAGTATGAACAAGTTAATGTATTGGGAGTAAAGCAAACATTATAAAGAACTAGTTGATTGTACGATCTTACTCGGGGTCCTTTGTCTCTCAGATAAAAATTACCATAATGCAAGAAACAAAACCCTTTTTCTTCATTTGAATGGTACCTACCCTTTGTCAGCTTCTCCCTGCTGTTATCCCCCAGCTACTTGTAAATGTATCTTTTTTCGGCAAACTCTATAAACCGAGACAAACCCCTTTTACGTTTTTTAGCCTCTACTCTATTCCCCTCTTTCAGAAACCTCCTCTTGTCGTCCAACCACTTGTACAACTACTATCGTTCCAAATACCAAAGAGAAATGCACCATTTTACCCCTTTTCAACCTTCCTCCCCACTTGCCAGAGTCCGCCTTACCCTTTTGTGAACCCCTCCTGCGCTGAATCTTCAACGTCAAATGTGTCATATCTGCCATGTTTGATGAAGAAACGTCCAGGCGTTCCGGAGCTATGCCCAAATATACAGTCATACTAATGTTCCTAGACCCCCCTTCCAGCCCAGGTTCCTATCCAGTCAGCTCCCCTTTCTGGCACTTAAGGCGGAACCGAAAGTGGCTAACGTTATTGTGTTAGTGCGACAAACACTGTACTGTACATCTCATGTGTTCGTTAAAAACCTAAACGTTTATTTGAATATTGCATTAGTATTGGTAATATATGTCAAATAGCGGAGCTTGCAAACATAAACAGCTGATCCGCAGCCAACCGCACTGACTACAAACATCCCGAAAAATGGTTCCGATTCAATCAAAAATAATAATGCGTAGGATCACTAGGACAGGGTGTCGACTCAAATCCAAAAATAAAATTCCCTGACTTTCCCTGATTTTCCCTGATGCTTCAAATATTTTTCCCTGACCCTCAAAACTCGAATATCAAGCTTATTTGGGCGGTTTCTGGCTTAAGTTTTTAACCCTTTAGCATGGCTTATGCGAGCTGCTGAAACTACTAACTAAAGCTAGATTTCTTCATGATTTAAGAACACATATCAAAGATTCTTAACCTATTTCTTACCAGCGTTTCGAAAACGCCCTCTTGTATCGAGTCTAGGGACAGTTATGTTTGAGGTATCAACTTGAATCCAAAGAAACAAAGATTGAGAAATAATCTAATCGACCTGTTTTTGCACAAAGCTTAGATGTTACATACAACAAAATTACAGCCGTGTAAACATAACAAATCTTGCTAATTTTCAGTCAGCTCAAACTAGTAACTTTGCCGCTGGAAGGTGGACACATGTCTATGGGTTTTCAGTTAAACTAAAACAAAACTTTCCTAGAATTTTCAGCTTGTTATCTTTACTGCAAAAAGTATGGGGTTAGGAGATGGTTCCCCAAAGATTTTTGGTACAAAAATGTGCGTTTTGCCGGCTTCGAGGTACGGCAAAACTTTAGTTAGATATATTGTTAGAAAATGTCCAAATGGCAAATATTTTAACCCTCAATGGTGGACGGTATGCGAAGTTAAGACTTAAGCTGTGTGTCATGATTTCTGATTTCAACTATCGAGGCTTGAGAGCATCATTGACTCGAAGGTAGTCCGGTGGCCGGCCGTTCGGTCCGATGACCGTATATGGGTGTTGAGAATTAAGGTAAATTCTTCAACTACAGCTTAATCAACGTATAGTCACCAACAAATCATAAATTCGATGATACTAGGGACGAATTGAACCGCCCAGTTAGCTTCGAGGTACGATGCTGATCTAACAAGCCAGTTGTGTTCGAATCTCGGCTAGCCGGTTTTTGTTAGATAAAATCAGTAGGATGGTTGCACTGACCCCGTAATTTTCCTGTATTCTTAAAGCCGGCTGCGAAGTCTGTCGATAAAGAAGGATAATGTCTAGTGACGGTTAATGCTCAAGACTTTACTTTGCTTTGCTAGGGTCGAATTCTATGACAGGTTCGAAGGGATTTATGGGATGCGCTTACGACTTGAAAATCCAAGACTCTAGCTCCCAAATTGATCCTGTTTAACGGTCAATACTTTTTGGAAGTCACAATATACAGTCTTTTCTTAGCGACTTTGACCACTATCTCGTCGTAAAATCCACGCAAGGTTATCGAAATCGGCGAAGGCTCGCACTGAGAGGATGTTGCATTTCAACATCTAGCGGTTTACGGCATATGACGTTGCAGTGGAGTACACCAGAAAGCTTGATCAACGAATCGCAGAACAGCATGACCAAAGGGAATAAGACGTAAGTAGGCTATGGAGGATCCGCCATGGCGCCAACAACTACGAGGGAAGTGATAGGCACGACGTGGGGAAGACAATCACCCTTATTCTGCGAGTCACGTAACTCAATACGACAATTGTCACTCGCCGTGGCGAGTCACGGCGAGTCGAATTGAGTGCTGTCATCTAGGTGACAACCGTGTCACCTAGGTAACAACCCCGTGCCACCTAAGTGACAAACCGTGTCACCTAGGTGACAAAGCGAGTCACCTAAGTGACAACACGAGTCACCTAGGTGACAAAGTGAGTCACTTAGGTGACAATTGTCACCTCATTCGCGATGACACCAAATTAGTTACGTCACTCGCCTCGCAGAATAAGGGTGAGTGTAACAGCTTGTTTGATGTGGAATGCCAGAAAATGATAGATGTGAAGAACCAGGCCAAGAGTCGCATGCTCACTGCGGATCACGTCAGAACATAGAAACATGTAAGCTTTCTGCGTATTACGTAACCAGCTGAACCAGTCCCGAATGTTGCCAACTCGCATAAACGCAAATTCTACAGAACGTTAATGCTCCCGGTAACCCTTAACGGACATGTTTCATGGACACTGAAGGAAGATGATCAATGCTTGGGGCTTCTGAGTGTAAAATTCTGCAATTGGTGAAAACGATGTAGATCGCGTGTAAATAACGGTCTGTATCCCGGTTTATGCTCTTGATGTGACATCAATGATGTCTGCACCGTGAAGTGCGCGAGGCCTGCCATTGCCGATTTCGAGCACTACAGCGAGAGAAGTCTGACAATTGTACGGCGCAACACAAATAAAAAATTTACGGCAAACTGAAAGATAATCGAATCGCCACTAGACATGTAACAAGTTTTAATTCAACCGATCAATCTGCGTATATTTTACACGAAAATTGATTTGATTCCAAAGTTGATCAACAATATTGCCGGGTAAACAAAATTTCCCTGATTGAATTTCGAAATTCCCTGATATTCCCTGATTTCCCTGATCCAAAAATGAATTCCCTGATATTCCCTGATTTTCCAGGTTTTTCCAGGAAATCGACACCCTGTAGGATGTTTAATTAATCCGCTTGCATCGGATTGCGTTTTTGATTCCTGCGTTTGCGTTTGTTTGTTTATTTCACTCTAAGCTCATCGATGCGGCGAAAGTTGAAAGCTCTTCAAAAGCTCATTGATGTGACGAAAGTTTGATACTGTGTTGCTGCTTTTTCGGAAATCGCTAGTTCAACGAAATATGTGCGTAACCAAATATCTATTAACTAATTCCAAATTATACATTGGTCGCTTTTATGAACACGTAATGATCGATATGTTCAGTTAAATTTATTTTCCATTAGCAATTATGTTTTGCTGAGCGTTTATTGATACATAGCAGATCGATAATTTGAATTACAAGTTTTAGGAAATTACAACAGCGCTGGAAGCACTGATTACGTGGTGAAAGCGTGCTCTGCCAATACAGATGCATTTTTAAGGCGCAAAACAATACATGCTTCGAATGGTAGCCATTTATCCAGCCATCTTTGAGCCACTTTCGGTTTCCCCTTAACCAAATATGCATCTGTTTGCTCTCTGAAAATCCCTATAACGGAAGAGAAATGAAGCCTTTTTTAATATCCCATAGCCGGAGGAAAAGTTTCTAGATGACTAAAGTTGTTGGAGCGTCTTAGTAGAATACGAAACCGGAAATTGAACGAAAAAGAAAACTTTCCGATTGAATTCTACTATGTATTCATTCGTGACAGATACGCATTTCGCCTACGACTTGCAGGCTTCATCGGTGTTTTCGAACTATGAACTATGAATGATGAAGCCTACCAGTCGTAGGCGAAATACGTATCTGTCCCGTATAAATACATAGCAGAATTTAATCGGAAAGTTTTCTTTTTTATTTGATTTCAAGTGTCAAGATATTCTTTGGAAATATTCTTGAAAACTTTTCTTATTGTGGGCCTCTCTAGTTTTCTAAGAGTTGTATGACCGTTTTTTCGCAGGTTTGTAGAATATCAAATTTTATGATCGATTTGAAGGAGCATTCCGAGCAAGGATTGACAACAAAAGTATATCAAAATTATTACATATTCTGCTGTTGATATCAACTAGAAAACATGTTTTGTTACCAAATCAAAATGGCACTTATAATGTATCAGACTTTGCTATAATTTTGTTTTCATTTTTATTGAAAGAAAATGTGTTGACAGATTCTATTTATGATGATGTAAATAAACCTTCAACATTTAAATTAATCTATTTTCACATAAATTTTTTTCTAGTAAAATGGTTGGTTCAAATTATAAGATGACTAGCTGACCCGACAAACTTCGTATTGCCACAAATTAACCTGTGTTGTACATAAATCATGAATCTCGGATGATCTTTGTCACAATCTCGAGTTTTGCAAGCCCCCCAGTGGGCGGCGCTTCCGACGGTGGGTCACCGGCAACACTCGCGACCGTCTCGTCCTGAATGATCTAGTGTTACTATAGATAGTTTTTGTGGTCTTGTATTGACTAATGTTTTATGGAAGAGTCTCGAATTTCTCGAGTTCGATTAGTTTTTGAGTTTCGCAAAAATTTCTGTTTTATTTGTATGAGAGTCCATATCCCCCTACCACAGGGGTGAGAGGTCTCTAACTATCGTAAAATAAATTCAAAACTCCAAAATCTCCCACATGCCAAATTTGGTTTCATTTGCTTGATTAGTTCTCAAGTTATAAGGAAATTTGTATTTCATTTGTATGGGAGCTCCCCTCTTAAAAGGGGAAGGGGTCGTAATTCACCATAGAAAAAATTTCTGCCATCTAAAACTCCCACATGCCAAATTTGGTTCCATTTGATTGATTAGTTCTCGAGATAAGAGGAAATTTGCATTTCATTTGAATGGAAGCCCACCCTCTTAAAGGGGAGATGGACCATAACTCGCTTTCTAAAGAAGAGAGGGGTCTCAATTCACCATAGAAAAAAATCTTGCGTCCAAAACCACTTACATGTCAAATTTGGTTCCATTTGCTTGATTAGTTCTTGAGTTATGAGGAAATTTGTATTTCGTTTGTATGAGAGCCCCCCCTCTTAAAAAGGTAAGGAGTCCTATTTCATCATAGAAAAAATGGTTGCCTCCAAAAACACCCACATGCCAAATATGGTTCCATTTGCTTGATTAGTTCTCGAATTATGAGCAAATTTGTATTTCATTTGTGTAGAAGCACCCCCTCTTAAAGTTGGGAGGGGTCCTAATTCACCATAGAAAAAAATTTTGTCTCCAAAAACACCTACGTGCCAAATTTGGTTCCATTTGCTTGATTAGTTCTCGAGTTATGAGGAAATTTGTATTTCGTTTGTATAGGAGCCCCCCCTCTTAAAGTTGGGAGGGGTCCTAATTCACCATAGAAAATATTCTTGCCCTCGAAAACTTTCACATGCAAATTTGGTTTCATTTGCTTGATTAGCTCTCGAGTTATGAGGAAATTTGTATTTCATTTGTATAGGAGCCCCCCCTCCTAAAGTGAGGAAGGGTCCTACTTCATCATAGAAAAAATTTTTGTCTCCAAAAACACCCACGTGTCAAATTTGGTTCCATTTGCTTGATTAGTTTTCGAGTTATGAGGAAATTTGTATTTCGTTTGTATAGAAGCCCCCCCTCTTAAAGTGGGGAGGGGTTCTAATTCACCATAGGAAATATTCTTGCCCTAGAAAACTTTTACATGCCAAATTTGGTTCGATTTGCTTGATTAATTCTCGAGTTATGAGGAAATTTGCATTTCATTTGTATAGGAGCCCCCCTTCCTAAAGTGGGGAGGGGTCCCAATTCATCGTAGAAAAAAAATTTGTCTCCAAAAACACCCACGTGCCAAATTTTGTTCCATTTGCTTGATTAGTTCTTCAGTTATGAGAAAATTTGTATTTCATGTGTATAGGATCCCCCCCCTCCTAAAACGGGGAGGGGTCCCAATTCATCATAGAAAAAATTCTTGTCTCCAAAAACACCCACATGCCAATTGTGGTTCCATTTGCTTAATTACTTCTCGAGTTATGAGGAAAATTGTGTTTCTTTGGTACAGGAGCCCCCCCTCTTAAAGTGGGGAGGGGTCCTAATTTACTATAGAAAATATTCTTGCCCTCGAAAACCTTCACATGCCAAATTTGGTTCCATTTGCTTGATTAGTTCTCGAGTTATGAAGAAATTTGTATGGAAGTCCCCCCTTTTAAAGAGGAGAGGAGTTATAATTCCCCTTATAAAGAGGGGAGGGGTCTCAATTTACCATAGAATAAATTCTTGTCACCGAAAACACCCACATGCCAAATTTTGTTCTATTTGCTTGATTAGTTGTCAAGTTATGCAGAAATTTGTGTTTCATTTGTATGGGAGCCCCCCCTCTTAGTGGGGGGAGGGGTTTCTAACCATCACTAAAACCTTTCCTGGCCCCAAAAAACCTCTACATGCATATTCTCATGCCGATTTGTTCAGTAGTTTTCGATTCTATAAGGAACATACGGACAGACAGACAGACAGACAGACAGACAGAAATCCTTCTTTATAGGTATAGATAAGATAAAAATGGAAAGTTGAGCCTAGGCTTTACCTTTTTTCTGTATTGGTATCCGTTTTGTTTGATCATTTTTGTTCTATTTTTCTTAATTTTTCTTTTTTGTGTCGATTTTATATGGTTTTTGCTTCAATTTTGAATGACATTGGTATTATACTCTAGTCTTTTTTTTCTTATTGTTTGTGTCAGTTTTGTATCAATTGGACACCACGCATCATTTTAGTACCGTTTTTGCGTCATTTTGTCATGACAATCTGATTTTTCAATACATTTTTAAATAAATCGTAATTTAAACTAGCACACTAAAAATTTGAAGTCTTTGGCCTTCTTTTTCATGACCAAACATTTTTGTATTGTTTATCATCATTCCTGTGATAGTCTTTATGTTACCTCGGCGCTTTTTATGTGGTTTTATTATGTTTTGATTTCATATTTCTACCATTTTCTGTATCCTTTTTTCGTATTGTTTTCATATAATTTTTGTATGATTATTGCATAGCTTTACAGCAATTTTGTATCATTTTGGTATCATCTTGTAATTTTTGAGTGACTTTCGTGTCAGTCTTCGTGTACTACTTTTGTAACTTTTTGTTTTTGTGTGTTATATTTGTTGTTTTGTATTTTGTTTTATTTTTGCGTTGTTTTTGTATATTTTTTTGGGTCATTTTTATGATATTTTTGTACTGTTTTGAATCATTTTTCTGTAATATTTACATTATACAGTAATGTTCCAATTTTGTCAGCCCCATGTTGAATTTTGGGCTGACAAAATGGGGAAACTGACAAAATTGGGAAAATTTTTCAAAATTCAAGACCTTGCAATATCTGAGACTTCTACTAAAAATTCAATTTTAACCCTCAATTGGTCAACCGAAAGCTCAATGAACCGGGCACAGCACACACTGGTTCAGAACCTTTTTCGGTGCGCACTAGCTTTAAGCGGGAAAACTTAGTTTTAGGTTTATGGAACCTTTGGAAGAGTTTCCGAGCGAGAAAAAGCGCTATAACCTTGACCAATAGCAGCCGGACATTTAGTCTAAATGCCATAAGTTCATCCCCGAGGGTACGGAGTATCACTTAACCTTTATTAGCAAAGATACTCCCAACGAAACAAAGTTACAGTTAATCAGTTAATCGGTTGGTACGAGACGTCCCCGTTTCTTCTTCCCCTGTTGTTATTGAAATGCATCTATGTATGAACAACTTATCCACACAAGATTCATTTCGAAAAATCCTCTTCGCGGCAATGCTTCACAGTAAGGCCTGGCCGATTAAACATTTGCAATATATTTCTGATATTATACAAATGTTAATACAGACAAGAAAATAATCTGAAATATTTCTATGACTAGAAATAATTAAAATTATTTCCAGGAATCCTTAATTGAGGCTGTGATGGTATTTTAATAAGAATAAGAATAAGAATGGAACCTTTGAAAGAGTTTCTTAAAATTAAAAGTTCTATCGTCCAGCGAAATTCAAATTTTGATTAATCCCCCTAAAAGTGCAATAAAAAAATTATTTTTCTGCAGTTTCAATATGACACATTGATGTGTTCTGCAAAGTTTTACAGCATATTATTACAAGAAATTTTTCTGAAGACAGTAACCGTCTATCTCTTCAGCAAAGATAGAAAAGTCCAATTTTTCATAAATGAAAAATCGTAAAATCAGTTTTTCTATTTTAGCTGTTTTTGTAGGTGTTGTATGACTTTTTCCTGTTTTACAAAGTTGTACAAATAGTAAAAATACACAACATTGCTGAATATAGTATGCCTCTATCTTTGCTCGTTTAAGAACTATAGAACTTTTACTATAAAAATACCCTAATTTTGACCCCGAATTACTCGCAAGAAGGCACCGTTTTATTCAAAAACTCTCCCCAGATAAACAGAATAGTTTCAAGCAGGCTGAAAAGTATTATAAATCATGTTTAAAAGCACAAAAGTTACACAAAATTTATAGGCTGATAAAATCGGGATAAAAAACTGATAAAATCGGGACCTGACAAAATCGGAACACTACTGTATTAAATTTCAATATTGCGTCACTTCTATGTTATTTTGGTGTGAATATTGTATCATAATTTTAAATTATTTTATCTAGTATTCCGTCGATGAACTTAACAAAAGCTCTAGATTGAGGAGGCTGACACTTTTGCTTTTATATTCATTATTTATTCATTGTTTTTACAGACATGTACCGTTCTGATTCAAACTTAAAACAGTCTCAAACTTCGAACACTTCAGAATAAAATGCTCGTTAGTATCGCTAATATGATAAAATATCATGCTTATTGTACACCAACGTGTTCGTCCGAATGTCCTCTATCCGGATAGGCATGAGAGTAAACTGTAGGGCTCCTTGTAAGAAATCAGCAGGCGCTGGAAAAAAGTAAGAACTAAGATTTTCACTTGGCTCGCTTACTCTTAGCGTTTCGTGCAAAAGTAGCTGTTTTTTCGTTTGCATTATTTTACTAATTTTAGATTGTTTACCTTCCAACTACGTGATTATTAGATAAGTGCTAGGTATTTATGTGCTAAAGCATAGTTAAAATACAATATTTCATGCATTATTTCAATGATATTAGATAAATTAAAGTGTTCGAAATTCGAATCACGTTTTGAGGAGTGATTCAAACTTCGAACAGCAATGAATAATATCCGGTTTTTCCGGGTGTTTCTTCGGGAAAATTAATTGTCTGCATTGATAATGCTGTAGAAAGTGAACGTCCTTTAGATTTCCTATCCAGAAATATGGGTTGAAACTAATTATTGTGTGAAAAATTTAAATCACACTGTTAGGTGGATTTAAAAAGACAGTATTTAAAAAAAGGATGTACTTTCACTCATTTAAGTTGAGTGACACTAAAAACATTATACTTATCAAAGTAATACAAGTGTTCGGTGTCTGAGACTGAAATATTCGAGCTTTGAATGTCGACCATGAAACTGTTCAAAGTTTGAATCAGAACGGTATCTTGTTTGAGAATTGTTTCATCAACTTTGAAATCGGCACTGATTGTTATGAAAATGCAAGTAAGTGTTTTAGTATTCTAGCAAAAGTTTTAATCAAAATTTTAGTAAACATTTTTTCTGGAATGCTTTTAAATCTTTCTTATATTCTCATAAAACCATTTGTTTTGGTCCTGCGATAGCTGACTTAAGAATTATATACAAATTTTTCAAATAAGGAATCTTCACTACAATCTTTTATCGGCTGGTAATTCACTCAATGGACTCCATTAAGTAATCTTCAAGAAAATAATATTTCTATTGGAGAAACTTCAAACATTCAATAGGTACAATTAGTCAAAAAATTGACCACCCCGCGCTGCCACCGGTTCGGGTCGTTATTTCACACTCGTAGTGTGTTTGCTGTCTACACTTTCTCGACTATCGAATCGAATAGTAAGATAGTAAAACCATTAGTGACGCTGTACGACTTGAAGTGCCGATAGATAGAATTCACGGTGCAAGAAAAGGAACACGCCGGCCGCTCGGTTCGTACCATTCTTCATGCCAACCGCAGACGTGCAGGCAGGAAAGCAGGCAGGCAGGACGAGAAGAAAAAGCGAGCAGCGGAAGATGTCTGCATTCGGTATAATTTATACATTTTATCGTTTCAATTATCGGCATTATTTATAATTTGTAGCGTGTTTACACTCGATAATGTGGTTGACTGGCTCGTAACCGCTGCTGCTGCCTGCACTGTGCATGTGCATCGAATGCGCCCGCAACCGACAAGCGACGGTGCTGCGGTGGTCGGATTCGACTTTGATGGAAGAAAGATTCTAACAACCTTTCGGCTCGGCTCGGGACACCAACAACCGGCAGCAAACGGCAGTAGCACAAGAAAAGTGAAAGGAAAATAAGGAATTATATCTGGTAGCAGGCAGGCAGGAATGAAAGCCAGCCAACGCCGTCAAGACAAAGACAAATAATAAAACCAACCGTCAGAAGGAACTGGTCATAAATTTGGTAATTACCCCACGAAGATAATTTGAAACATAGGTTATCGCACTCCATCATTGTATTGTAAGTTCACATATCTCTATTACCGCATTACGGCATTTGCGCTGATCGTGATCGTTTCAATAAAATATTAAGTCATAAATAAATTTCCTTCAATGAGCTTTTGAGCCTAATTGGGGGGATGTGGCCTGTGCACTGTGTTTGGAATTGAATTTGAATGCAGTTTTGTTTTCCGTTTAATTGTGCGGCAACAAATCATTGTGAATGTTGGAATTGAACAAGTGTTCAATTCTCGTTGTTGAATGGAGCCATAAAACTGCAAATTGCTTTGCTCATTAGCAGGATTGTTATATTGCAGTGCATTGGTTTGGTGCTATTTTCTCGTATATTTCTGGCGCACGGCCGGGTTGAATATTTTTTCCTCGAGAAGATTGTGATTGGATTAAAACGACAAACTTCACCCCCTCGTCTAATGCTATCTGAAAACAAATTTGTTATGTTCGTTGCTCCAGTACAAATAAACTATTCAACCGAACACCTTTTTGTTTGCGATAAGCAACGGTCTAGAGGAATTTTCGAGATGATAAAATTCCATCCCATTAGGGAAGCCGTACGCTACATACAAATTGCTGCTATCCAACTGTGATTGTGTAACAACCGAAAGTATACAGAAGCGCCGCTGCGTCCAGCATCACTGTTGTTGTTGTTGTTGTTGTTGTTGTGTAGCGCTGTTTGATACACACTTCCAGTGTTTACACAAAACTTGCCGAGCCAGCTCGGAACATGCTACTACTGATAGGTAGGCACTGATGATGGGATGAAGGAATGTGTTTGCTATCCGGAATGAGGTGTTGAAAGAACAATTCGAAAACCAAAGCAACATTTAAGCGGCAAAACATAGATTAAAGAAGTTGAATGAACTTCCCCGGAGATGTTTGCTCGGGTTGTGATGCTCCCTACAGCCAGTGTCATTTACATCACACTTTCGCTAGACAACAAAATTAGTTTTGTAACCTAAATTCATACTTTATGCTGACGCCGTAGAAAAAACAGCGAAACAGCCGAAAGGTATCAGATTAATCATCGGACATTCGGAAGGATTTGCATAATGACCCGTTTCGACTAATTTTCGTCCGAGCTTCGGACACTAATATCGAAAAGTTATTCCGTTTTCTCGCCCACGCAGCGGTTCTCGGGTTATCTACCAATGTATAATCCAAAGAAATAAGAAACTTTCCTTAAAAGAAATCATCAACCGGAGCGGAATATGAAATGAGACAAGCTCCAATTTATTTTAGCTCCTTCGTGGCGGCTCTGCCCTGACAGGGGCGCCACGCTCCGATGAATCACAATCCCCTTCTTTAGTGGAGAGCTTGGGAAACTTTGAGCTGTTTTTAAACTGTGCTCCTTCGGTTCGGTTCACAGCACGACACTACGCGGACGGATCGGGCGCGGAATAGTAGTGGAAGGCTTCCGCCGCGGCACTCTTCACTACTAGTAGTGCCGAATAATTTGGATTAAAAGCGAGAAGAAAGCTGCCCCTTTGCGGCCGGCCGCCGGTCGCCGCTACTGTTTGCCCGGCTGAGCGTGGCTGGACGAACTTTCGAATATAATATTATACAAATAAATAATCGTTCAAAACTACCGCCGCCGCCACCCACCTCGTCGCGTACCAAAAGTGAGTGACACGGCGATGGCAACGACCGAATGCCGCATTTGGGTGCCAACCTCGGTTGATCCTTTTGATCGACTACAGAAGAAGAAGAAGCTGTAGATAGAGTGCAAATAGCCACTATAATGCAGCGGATGAAAGCTGATGGTGGATTAATGGAATATGAAAGGCAAAAGCGGACTGTTGAATTTCAAAGCGCACTGTGAATGCGAAAAATTTATTCGAAAATAAAAACTCGTACAAAGTCTTTCAGGATCAGAAAGTTTCTTTCGTTTCGATTAGTTCTAAAATTTCGATTGAAAGCTATAGTTCTTTGACTGTTGTTCAATGGTTTTATTTCAACGTGATGAAGCAAGACGGAGACGAAATACGCATCTACTAAAATAATGAATGACTACGGTTTAAGAAGAAAAATGTGATCATGGACAATCTACAGATTTTATAAGATGCTCGTGAATGTTCCATAAACCATAAAAATGAAAACCATAAAAATGATACACAAATAACATAGAACTGACACATGTAAATTACACAAAGATAGGCCACAAAGAAATTTTTTTAAATTTAAAAAGGTCCAAAACTGACAGGAAAATGATTCAAAAATAGTTTAATCATTATAAAAAATACGCAAAATAATACAAGAAATGTAAAAATGTAAAAAGATACCTCCGAAAATGCACAAAACGTACGAAAAACAGACTCGGAAATGACCCAAAAATACACACAAGTGACATAGAAATATCGCAATAATGAAACAAAAATAACACCTCATTTTGACAGGAAATAGTACCAAAAGTATACAAAAACAACAGAAAATGATACAAAAAAATGGTCATGAAAACCACAATAAGAGTTCAATAAAACCCTTATTCTTACTTGGGATTACATTCCCATTGTGGTTTGATGCGGAATAAATTTTGCTCCAATTGTGGGCTATTTTTGATCCAATTTTGGCTCAATTTTAGTCCAATGTTGATTAAATTTTAGCTTTCTTTCGGTTCAATTTTTTCTCCTAATTTTATCCCATTTTGGTGCAACTTTGTTGCAATTTGGGTCCAACTTTGGTCTATTTGTGGTCTAATTTTAATTCTTTTGTGGTCCAATTTCAGTGTAATTATGGTCAGTTTCTGCTGAATTTGGGCCTACTTTAGGCCTAATTTTGGCTTAATTTTGGTCTAACTTTGGTCTTACTTCGGTCTAGTTTTGATTTAATTTTGGAGCAATTTTAGACAAATTTTGCTCTAATGCTATCTAATTTTAGTCCAATTTCAAATTTTACTACAAAAGTTCAATTCAATGAACGAAGAAGCCTAAGTCCCCTCTAAAAAAATCAAATGTATTGCAATTTGAGTCAAATTTTGTCCCAATGCCGTCTATTTTTGGTCCAATTGTTGGTTTCAATTTTGGTACATCCTTGGTATAATTATGGTCCAGCTTTAGCCCAATTTTGGTCCAATTTTGGTCCCATTTCAATCCGATTATGATTTAATTTTGGATAAATTTTGGTACTGCTATGGCCTAGTTTTAATCCAACTATGGTCTAGTTTCGTGCCAGTTTCGTGGCTCAATGCGGATCTAATTATGAACCAATGTGAGTCTAATTTTGATCAAATCTTGATCCAATTTCGGTCCAATTTTAGTCTAAATGTGTTCCAATTGTGGCCAATTTTTAGTCCAATTTCGGCCTAATTTTGGTTTAAAAAAACAAAGCAAAGCCTAGGTGCTACATTCCGTTATCGAAGCTTGACCTTCTGTTTTTATACGACAGACTTCGCAGCCAACTGTTTAGAGTGCAGGATAATAGCAGGGCCAATTGCTACGATCCTATTGACTCTAACAGCCTCTCTCGGTCGAGATTCGAACACATGACGACTAGCTTATTAGGCCAGCGTCATACCTCGCAACCTGGGAGGTACTGGGAGCAGGGCTTGAAAAGGGATCGCAAGTTGAATGTGACTGCCGTGAATGCGAACTTTCCGCATTCAAACTCCGCTTTTTGAACGATCATTTGACTGTTTTTTCCAGTCCAGTCAATCTGCCGCTTGCGCTGCTGCCGTCTTACAATTCATGCGGCATCTCAGCAAAAGCAAACAGTCGATCTCCCGTTTTGCTTTGCGCTTTGAGAATATAAACTGCAAACTGACTGGAAGCATACGGTGACGTATTTTTTCGTTTCTCTTTTGCCTCCAAATCGGCTGCTCACAGTAATAGTTTGTCACCCGGACGTCGGTCCGACGCAAGCAAAATATTCGTTTGTGTTGGACGGAGTCCGACCGACTTCTTCCATACACATGTAGTGGTTGTTTTTTTGTAGTATTGAATCATACGATTGTGCGGTTGTTTTTCGTTAGCGTGGTGATTGCCAGTCATTTGACTGTTTTGCAGTCATTCGCTGCTCCAAACGGTAAAGGTAACTTGATCGAAACGAAAATGTCAAAAAGCGTTCATTCTGTTGCGTGCATTCGGCGTTTGACTGAGCAAACTGCCAGTTGTTTTATGCATAGCGTTCGTATTCCACCTCTAAACGGACGGTGTGAACTTGAATGCGCGTTGGTGTGACTGCGGTAGAAAAAAAGGATCGGTCGAAGCCCTGACTGGGAGGCCTGGTTTTGGTTTTATATTGGTCTAATTTTGTTCAATGTTGTCCCAGTGCTCTCTAATTTTGGTTAAATTTTAATGCAAGTTTGCTCTAATTTTGGTCCCAATTCATTGGAATTGTGATTTTATTTCGGATTAATTCTAATCTGATTTAAGTCTAATTCCAATTTTATTTTGGTATAGGTAATTGTGCTCTCATGTCAGTTCAACTGCGGTTTGATTTTGGTTTACCTTTGGTCTAATTTTGGTCTAACTTTGGCTTAATTTTGATACAATTTGAATCTAATGCCGATCTGATTTTGGTTCAATTCTAGTCACGTTTTGGTCCAGTTTTAGCCAATTTTGGCCTAATTTTAATACAATTTTTTCTAGTGTTGTATAATCCATTGCTGTCTAATCAATTTCGTTCCAATGTTGTTTTAATTTAAGCTCAATTTCGAACAAGCTTTGGTTTAATTTCGATCCAATTATATTCTATTTTGGTCCAGTTTAGATCAAACGGTAGTTTACATTTCGTACAATCTTGATTCAACTTAATTCCGATTTTGATCCTATGTTTTTTTTTTTTTTTTTTTAATTCTATATTAGAGAGGTTTTCAGCCTGCGGCTGGTTCGCCTCTTTTGATCCTATGTTGTTCTTTATCGGTCCATATCAGTTCAACTGCAGTTTAATTTTGGTCCAATTTTTGGTCTAATATTGGCTTAATCTTGGTACAAATTTAATCTGCCTTTGGTCCACTTTCGGTCCAGTTTTAGCCAATTTTCGCCAATATTTTCTTGTATTGTATAATTTTAATCCACTGCTATTTAACTTTAATTTCGATCCAACTTTGGTTTAATTTCGAACCAATTTGATCTAATTGCGGTCCAATTTTGGTCTAGTTTAGAGCAAATGGTGATCCACTTTTTGCCCAATTTTTATGCAACTTTAGTCCGATTTTGGCCCAATATTATTCTTCATTGGTCCTGGCCAATAACGGAGTAGCAGCACACGGTCCAAGTCCAAGTTCAAGTTCAAATCCAAGTCGATGTCCAAGTCCCAGTCCAAGTCCCAGTACAAGTCCAAGTCTAGGCCCAAGTCCAAGTTTAGGCCCAAGTCCAAGTCTAGGCCCAAGTCCAGATACACTCCTAGATACATTCCAAGTCCAAGCCCCAGTACAAGTCTAATTTTAAGTTCATGTCCATGTCCAGGTCCAATCCAAGTCCAAGTCACAGTCCATACCCTAAGCTAAGTCCAAGTTTATGTCTAGGTCCAAGTCCAACAAGTCTAAGTCCTTGTTCAAGTCCCAGTGCAAGCCCAAATTCAAGTCTGAGCCTAGATCCAAGTCCAAGTCCAGGTCCAATCTAAGTCCAAGTCCAAGTCCAAGTCCAAGTCCAAGTCCAAGTCCAAGTCCAAGTCCAAGTCCAAGTCCAAGTCCAAGTCCAAGTCCAAGTCCAAGTCCAAGTCCAAGTCCAAGTGGAAGTTCAAGTCCAAGTCCAAGTCCAAGTCCAAGTCCAAGTCCAAGTCCAAGTCCAAGTCCAAGTCCAAGTCCAAGTCCAAGTCCAAGTCCAAGTCCAAGTCCAAGTCCAAGTCCAAGTCCAAGTCCAAGTCCAAGTCTCAGTCCAAGTCCAAGTTCAAGTCGAAGCACAAGCAATTTGGTGGTTGAAATTCAATGACTCCGACTGTTCTACGTTCCTAGTTTCCAGGAAAGTGTTGTTGTAATTATGTGTTTCCTTTCCTTCTACCTTGTGGTGGTTTTAAAATTTAGCCACTTAACATCAAAAAATTATATTAAATTTTAACAAACCAATTTTGAACAAGAAAATTTATCCTAAAATGAAAATTCTAGGATCGGAAAACACAACGGTTTCGAAATTCATATACAAACAATTTATTTGCAATGACAATTTCTGATTTAATCACATAAACTGATTTAAAAATCTATTTAATTTTTATTTAATTAAAAGAGCTCAAAACAAAATGTTTTTGTTCCGTGCTGAAAACGTGCAATCGTATTATATCCAGTCCAAAACGAATAAGAATTTTGAAAACAATATTCAAACGCATCGTCATTCGGCATGAAACCAAACAAATAACATCCCACCGGGCTGCAGTTTCGATTGAATATCACGAAAACAGCTAAGTGAAATCATATCCGCTTCCAATCCACCCACCAACGATGGGGTCCCATTTCCTGCAGTCGTTATTTTTAGCCGATTCTTACCCAACTTTGACTGTACGATGATTTCCTGAATCACTGGCCCCTTACCTGGAACGACAAAAGCAAAGAAAAACAAACGCTCATAAGTATAATGAATGACGCCATCAAAAAGGGAAACAAATTCATATAATATTAATCACTTGTTTTTGCCAGCTCTCACCGTAGGATATTGACAGGTCAATATCGATTTCAATTATTCCGGCAAGCACATTTAGTATATATATAAATACCAAGCAGAACTTTCGACCAACAACGTCATAACGATATTTTCCGTCTGCCGGCAGCAGCCGCACGTCGGTTGACCGTGATTTTATGGTCTCAGATGTTTGGACAAACAACTTCAACAGTCGAATGATTTAGTGCGAAATTGGAATTTGTTTTGAAACATTCCAGAAGTTACTGTTTTTCACCCTGTGGCTTGCTTGTTCAAATCGATTTCAAAACAAAAACACAAGGACTCCCGCAATTCAATAAGTTATGATGAAATACCGATTTAATTTTACCCCCGCCCGACCAAATCGGCCAAAAGCGTGGGACAACAAGCCCGGTCAGGGAACAGTATAACAACATGGCCCGATGAGAAATCGCACTTTCTTCGCCCGTTCCTCCCAGAAAGTCGAAACGGCTTGCTTCCACGTCAGTTCACATACCAATTAGCAATTTTTGAGCTTCATTTTGGCTATCTAATGCTGCGTATCTTTCGCATTGTTGACCAAATCAAGTGGACGGACGGTTTTCCGTGGGTCCTTGCCGTCACGTTCGTCGAGTGGTCGGCCGGGCCGACCTCCATTCATCAAAACCATAAAAAGCACTATTCAACAGAAAATCATGACTGAACTTGTGACGGCCATTGAGGAGAGGTACCCTCGGCACAAAGGCTAATTTGTGATAAAATCACGAAAGCGACAGGCCAGAGCGTACGTTTTGGTCGAAGGGGAGGCGAAAAAAGGGCAGCCGGTGGTGGCCACTGCTGGAGGAACCGAAAAAAAAAGTTCGGTGCTAGAAGTGGCTATCACGGATGGGATGTGATGGGAAAATTGCTAAAATTAGATAAGGCAGAACCGTTTCAATCGGTGTCAATAGATGATAAATTGTTAACACTCTATTTTTTATCTCCATGAAAATGAAGCAACAAATTTGTTTCTCGTCGAATTCTCGTTCTTTGGAACGAGATTCTTGTTTGACATTTTAAAGACCTCAATAGCTGAAAAACTTACTGATTTACCCTGAGATTTGCCTGATGAGGTCTCTGCCATATCAGACAATCGAAGATTATCCATCCTAACAGCTATCGCATAAACGCGTAAACAAGCGTGGCGGCTGCAGGCTGCAGCCTCACAAACAGAACGTAAAACGAATTCATTCATAATGGCCGCCACCACATGGAGGTCTCGAAATTGACTTCATCCATAATGGTGCTCGCCGCTGCTGATTGAACAATTTTTGGGTGATCGTCAAATTGAGAATGTACAAGGGAACAGCAAACAGTTGCCGCCTAAAACCAGACCGATTGAGTGCACGCATGTTTCACGAAAAGTTTGGTGTGATGTCGAATAGCAACTAATACCGCAACAGAATTCATCAATCAAATGGAAACCTAAAATTGGTATAACCATTGCCACCAAATTGTGATATTGATAAACGAACCGTCGTCCTATCATCTTGTAAATGTATGATTATTTTATGGCCAGAAAACAAAAACCGCACGAATCAAGCTCTACTCGGAGTGGTAAGTTTCTTACGTTTGGTCAAACATTATTGCATGCCGTGGCCGAAATTTCAAAGGTTTGCTCAAATAAGCAACGCCCGACCACAAACGAAATTGCAGTTTGAGGGTATTTTATGTGGGAGTAACGCATTTGCAATCTTGTTCACGTAGTGGAAAGTGAAAACTAAAGATATAATCAGCAACCCTAGTTTGACCATCATGGACCTGCTGGACTTTGGAACTGCCCTACTAGCACGGTTGTTACAAAGTTGTTGTGGTAAATACCCATGCAGTTACCGATTTTTCACCACCACTACTCCACCAGCTACCGGGATGCACCGATTCTAGCATTATGGAAACTCTGCCAGCGTTCAACAGTCGTCCTGGTCCTACGTGCGGTTGCGGGGAACAGGATTTCCAAAATTGCACTGAGGGCAAGTACCAATTTGCTAGCCCTCGGCCCAATAGCCTTTCGGTGTGCTGGTGGCCGACCAAATAAAACAAAAAAAAAATTTGCTAGCCCATATAGCACCACTGACCCGCTTTGCGTTTCTAGGCCCATTAGAAGCCAACGCTCCTGCCTTCTAGGGACGACGCAGAACTGCCGATTCCTTGATGACCATAATCTCCCGCGAGCTACCAGACCGAAGACAGCATGTGATCTTCTACCAAAATGTAGGCGGCATGAATTCTCCTGTGACTGACTATCATATAGCTGTTTCCAATCTGAGCTATGATATCATGGACTTAACCGAGACCTGGCTCGATTCACGTACACTTTCTAGTCAAGTGCTCAAGTGTCAAGTATCAATCTCGACCAACTCTTTCTGTACTCCACACTGGTGCTACCAGTATTCTCGACAGTTACAGTGCCGCCACCCTGTCAAAAATCAATCACAACCGCTGCTGTTACGTACGATTTTTTCCGAGCAGATCATCGCAGCATCGGAGCTTTCTTATCATCAATGGATTGGGATAACATGATTAACGATCATGATGCCGATACTGCCGGCCAAATAATTTCAAATGTTTTGTCGTATATCATTGATAGACATGTCCCGAGAAAAGTAAGTCATTCCGGATCACGTGCTCCTTGACAAACGAGTGAATGACGAAAACTCAAATCACTGAAAAGAGCCGCTCTACGAAAGTTTTCCAGACACCGTACGCTCTCATTACAGCATCAGTACGTTAGAGTAAATCACGAGTTCAAGCGAGTCACTCGTGTTTGTTTTCAGCGTGTATCAACGTAGGATTCAGAGGAATGTCAGGTTGCACCCCAAAGCTTTCTGGAAGTTTGTGAACGAGCAACGCAAGGAATGCGGGCTGCTCTCCTCTATGATCTATCGCGATGGAACTGCCTCAAATTTTACAAACATATTCTCGTTTTAATTGGCTGTCAGTCTATTGATAGTAGAACAGTTAGTGGACGTAAGACCGTCAGTGTACAAGCAGGAAAAATAGGTGTAATGACCCAGTTAATTAGACAAAATAACAGATGTGCGACAAAAACAATTTTAACGACAAGTAATTTCTACGAGACTCAGATACTTGACAAAGAGCAGACAGTAGTCAATCCCTGAAGAAGACTGAAATACACAGTTGAAACGTTGGAAAGATTACAAAATCTGTTCTACTATCGATAGACTGACAGCCAATTAAAACGAGAATATTAAATTCTACAGTCGACAAAGAAAATTCATGATTTACAGATTCGCTGAAAATTTTGCTAGCGTGTTTAGTCATGAATTTTGGTTAAACTAATCAGCGACGATGTTGACTGCGCTGCAAGGAACGTCCCATCGTACGGTCAAGCTCTAAGTAATAATAGCCTCAAGCTGCTCAGTGGGTGGGGAGGGAAATATATGCTGTAAATCGGGTGTGCGTCACGGCTAGGTCTATACACAAACCGTATCTCGATCGGAGACAGGAACCACAGGAAATGGATCAATAGCAGGGATAATTACCAAATAAGAAACGGCTGCCAGTTCACGGGTTTCTATAGACTCGGTGAGCAGATAGTTGAAACAACACACTAGAGAAAACCAACGGCGAAGGATGACAACTCGACTTGTACGATGGATGTAAAATTAGAGGATAGTGTCGCTTTGGGCAAAAACTCGTTACGTACGATACAATGTTTTATTTTCCCTATCCCTACAGTACTTACTACACTAGGATTTCTACTTGCTGGTGTGTTTTTAGGTCTCGGGTGTTCTCTCTCACTATATAACGGTCGAACCAATATCGTATGTAGGTTCACCGCACTCGGCAAAGGAACAGCCGGGATAGCCGGGCTGGCCAGGCAACCGTGGGTAGTTGGTGGTTACACTGCAGCGCTGGGGCCCGCACAGCGCTCGGCAAGGGCAGGGCCGGTGTAGCGGTCGGGGCCGACAGCCGATAATTCGTGGCTACGCTGGATAGGCGGAAGGTCCGCTGCTTCTACGAAGCTTTTGTTGGTTTAATGCGTCTTTCCGAAAGGTCACACCGGAAGCGGCGGGCGCCGGGATCTGAGAAGTAATGTCCAAAACAAAAGGCCCGTCGAGGACCTGTTCGAGAGCCATTAACCAACTTATCACACCATCTTCACCCTAGATCTACACTCTTGACACCAGCTTATTTAATTAAAATTGCTAAAACTAATTTTACCTTTTTGTTTTTTGTTTAATTATTCACACACTATTTTCACTATTTTTATTTGTCTGTGGTCTTTGGTTTGGTAGGTTGTTGTTCTTATTGTATGAACGTCTCTGTTTGTTCACCTTTTTTGTTTGGCACTATAATTACATGTAACATTATAATAGGCTTTCTTTTACTTTACACTATACTCTTTTATCAATTAACAATTACCTACTACTTTTCCTCACAATTAAACGACAATACACTTATTTTACATCATATAAATTAAAACTCTTTAAATAAATTAAATTAACGCGCACCTCTATTCCGTTGCGTTTTCCCAACAAAGTGAGTTTGATTACCGGGTCTGAGCCCTTTTAAAACCTTGCTCTGTTAAAAATCGGAATCCCTTCCAGTTTTCCGATTTTTACCGAACTTTTGTCCTGGCAACAATTATCCTGGTCGACACCCTGTGGCATTGAATTCCTTGATCGCATGTTTCAGGGTATCTGTGGGCGATCATGTATCTGTGGCTCCTCCGTCCCAGACGCTAGGCGTCAGACGTGGAGGAATACCACCGATGCATCTGAGATCACCGTGTTTGTGTTAGAGAAGGCCTTCCCCCCAGTGAGGGGCCCCTCCGTCCCAGGCGCTGAGCGTCAGACGTGGAGGGATACCACTCACTCAGTTGACAGCTCAACCCTTTTACTAACCGTCTCTCAAGCAAGCTGTCCTCCCCCCTTGACCGACCCCTCCGTCCCAGTCGGAATGCGACAGACTTGGAGGGCTATCACTCACTGAGTAGACAGCTTGCTCAGCTCCGTTTTGCTATGCCAGAGAGAGCATTCCCATGTGTGTATGATCCCTCCGCCTAGCCGCAAAGCGACAGACTTGGAGGGCTATCACACACTCAGTAGAATGCTAACTCAGGTCAGTGTGGATATGATAGAGACAGCTTTCCCGCTTGTGGGATCCCTCCGTCCAGACGCAGGACGACAGACGTGGAGGGCTATCACACACTCAGTAGACAGCTGACTCAGGGACGGACTTGGGGAATTTGGATTGGGAATTTTGAGCTGATCGAACAGGCAAATTAAATTGGCGAAGCTAATTCATACATTGTAACCGATGGTTACAGTAATCTGGGGATAAACACCGCGATGATCGCCATTGCCGTAACGCAACTGAAGTCCTCCTTCAACCCCGGGCCTGATGGAATTCCGTCCGCTCTTCTGAAGAAGCACATCTCTTGCTTGGCTAAACCACTACAGCTCGTATTCCTGAAGTCCATCTCCAGCGGTATTTTACCGTCTTGCTGGAAATCTGCTTATATGATTCCTGTGCACAAAAAAGGCAACAAGCGAGATGTGGACAATTACCGAGGAAATACATCGTTGAGTACCATCTCGAAATTGTTCGAGCTAATCGTCTTGGAGCCACTTTTTTCACATTGCAAGCAATATTTGAGCGCGAATCAGCATGAATTCCTCCCTGGTCAATCCACTATTACTAATTTGATGTGTCTTACTGCGTACATCGTCGACAACATGTCTGCAATGACGCAATCCGACCTGTCAGCCGTCTTTGACAGGCTCAATCACGTAATCGCAATCGCTAAACTCGAAAGGCTTGGGATAGGCGGAACTTTCCTGCGATGGTTCCGTTCTTATCTAACAGATCGTCAGCTGACGGTTGCCATCGGTGATTGTAGATCCAGCACATTCTGCGCCACCTCGGGTATTCCGCAGGGTAGTCATCTCGGATCGCTCATATTCCTGCTCTATTTCAACGACGTGAACCTCGTGCTTGAATGACCAAGGTTATCATATGCCGATGATCTGAAAATATTCTCTCGTATCCGCTCAACTGAAGACTGCATCGCTCGTAATCCCAAGTATCAGAAGCCGCTGGTTTGAAATCTTACAAGATACCTATTCTTATGTAGAAAAATATGGGAAATCAATTGGTGACTGTGTCATCCTGCGCAGACTTCGGGAAGTGGTTCATTTTACCCTATTTTCCCCAAAAATCATGATAAAAGTTAATTCAACAGTATAAAAACTTATTTGCCGCCCGTGAAATGAACTCAAATAGCTTCCAAATTTTGTCAAAACATCAAGAGAATCAAATCCCATCCATACCATACTGTGCGAAATACACGTATTTTGCCCAATTCACCCCTAAATACATAGTAAAATCTAATTAGAGCGATTAAAACTAATTCAAAGACAGGGGGATAAACTCGAATAGTACCAGTTTACTCGAAAGACATTAGAAGAGTTGTTTTTCATCGATTTAGTACCGTGATGAATTCTCAATCGGTCCGTTTTGCCTGATTCTCTCCTAGATCTACAAAAACACGTTGTTTTGCTGTTGCGTAAAAAATCGTAATTTTTCAACGATGGTGCCTTTGGAGAAGTTTATTAATATAATACAGCGCATCTTTTCAAACTATCAAGGTAATCTCATATTCATCTATCAGGGTGATACAAACTTTTGTTTTTTTGAATTCGTCAAAAAAAAATTTTTATTCAAAAAAATTATAGAACACACTAAAATGAGCAACTTTGCTGAATATAGTAACTATCTATCTTTTGCTAGTTGCGAGATATAATGATTTATTTAAAAAGTACACTTAAAAATCAATTCTGTACAATAATTCCGCATCCAATTAATTTATTGCTTTCAACTGTTCTCCAAAGTTATTTAGTATGATAAAATACACATTTTTTGAAGATTGTTTTTGCCTTTGAGTTTGTTTTAATTGCTTTAATTAAGTTATCTATGTATATGTGGGTGAATTGGCAAAACGGACTATTCTTGCATTTCGCACAGTATGGAATGGATGGAATTTGATTCTTCTGATGTTTTGACAAAATTTGGAAGCTATTTGTGTTCGTTTCACGGGCGGCATAAAAGTTTTTTTACTGTTGAATTAGCTTTTATCGTGATTTTTGGGGAAAATAGGGTAAAATGGACCACTTTCCGAAGGCTGCGCAGGATGAAACTATCACCTATCGATTACTCGCATTTTTTACAAAAGAATAGGTATCTTGTAAGATTCCAAACCAGCGGCTTCTAATACTTGGGATAACAAGCTCGTGTTTGCCCATTGTGCAACGCATGTATCCACAGAGAACGGGGACTTTCTTTTCCAAAAACTTTATATGATTACTCCACGATAAAGTAGCATCAAGCATACTGGTGCTCTACTGAACACTAATCCTCCCGGTGGCTCTTTACGGACATGAATCATGGACTCTAAAGGAAGCAGATCGACGAATACTTGGGATTTTTGAGCCTGAACACATATAGAATAGTGAAGGTAGTACATTGTGACAGGCTGCGAGGGGTTGGGCACGTGACCAGAATGCCCGATGAAAGAGCAGCCGGAACTATTTTATTGACGCAAACAATCTCTTAGTCTGAGATTCAATCATACGACGATTAGCTTGTTAGACTTATTTATTTAAAATTAAGTGAAGTGAGTGTCAAACGCATAATCATAGTAAAATTAAAATTCTTTGATGCATATCTGAAGTATTTGAAACTTTAGAGGTTTACGAATGATTAATTGTCCTAACGCAACCGCACAATGCCCTAATGGCAAAGCTGTCACCAGCGATCGAAAAGTCCGAAGCCCTTAAAGTTCTCAGCGGTACGTGTGAACCTTAAACCTGAAGCACAGAAGGAAGTTCACGAAAGGCACACACATTTTTATCCCACGGTTCGGTATCTGATTAACGAACCATTCACAAGAAGGTTAACACACAAAAAAATGAAAGTGCAACGTGCTGGTCTCGCGAATTCCTCGGTTAGCCTTCCCGAAACCCTGTGTGCCCAAACAGTGCGCAGTGGTTTCTTTGCGTTCGCGACCCACCCGGTATGTTCCGTACGACAATATTGGGGCCCTGAAGCGAAACACCCCGGTACCGTGCGTCGTCGATGTCCAGAACGGCAGCAAAGCCATCGTTATAAGGCCTCCTGATAGGATTATTGTTATTATTTTTAATCTTCGTACAACTCGCTCTTTTATATCTTCCGAAGTGTACACGTATTCCCAAAACAAAAAAACGAACGAAACCAATGTACATAACCAGGAGAGCATAAAAAGAGGTTACCGACAAAGAGCCAAAGTGATGTGATCGCCAAACTCTCTGACCGCACAACGGCAACCGGCCGTCGGCCGTGGGTACCGAAAAAACCCGCAACGCCACGGCAAAATATGTAAATCGATTTTTTGCTCGTTGCAAATTTGCTGGTTTACTCTCACTTGCGTCCTCTGCTGGCGCGGCGCGGCGCAGCGGTGGACGGTGGTTCAATTTAATACTTTTCGTTCAGGTCTTTGTCAAATTTTCAAGCCCATCTCTTATGTGGTGTGCTGTGGTGGCCGGGAAAGATCACGTTTCATGTTCCACCCCGTCAGCGCGCTGTGCTGCGTTGCGTTGCGCTGTGCTGCGTCGCTGCAGCCGGGGAGAGCTAATGATCACACTTCTGGTAATGGCCAGTGGGAAGCTATTGACCTTATAACACTGCCGGAATAATTCATAATGCATCCTTTTTCGGGCACATGGTGTTGTGCGGGTCTGCCGGAAGGCAGCAGAAGGATCAGTTTTCGAAGCAAGAACAACGAAAATCTTTAATTCGAACCAACTTCGGTTCTAAAATCAAAAGCGCTCACAGAATGTTTTCGGGGTTTGTAAACCAGTTGACCGTGGGGCGTTCGAGTGGGCGTAATTTTTATAGTTTGATGCAGATTGCAAGATTTTGTCGCCTCATTTAGCTGGTTTTGAGTGCCACATAGACGGGGGCGCACACTGTTAGGAAACGGACGCCCTGCGTCCGCGACTGTAAGGACCGTAAAGATTACGATTAAAAACTCCGCGGCAGTGATTTATCTGTTCCTCCCACGCGGCAGCGTTTTTAGCCAAACACTTGTGACGAAGTTGGAGGAGAGCCTACACAAAACGTTCGGAAATTGCCGAAATTCGACGCCCTGATGGCGAAATAGAAGGATGCACCACACCATCCAAGCGAAAGCTCCTCCATTCGCACCGATAAACAGAGCACCCAAAATACGGACTAACCAGCAGCACCCGTGCGTCGGTCGATAATAATAAAAAAAGAGTTGCTCACTGTTTCTCCGGCTTGAGAAATCGCCTTTTAATCTAGAGTCATTATTCATGCTGAGTGGATCAATTATTCAAAGTGCTAACGAAAACGAAGAGGAGCTGGAGCATAATTCACTTCCCATAGAGACTATGACTGCTGTTTGGCGAGCGAACTCAGCTTTTATTTTTGGTTAGCTTTTCGAGTATTTCGAAAGGTTGGGAATCTCTCGCGTGTGAAAAAACACCACACGGACGGACGGGTTGCTGCATTGTGAGCCCATCGAGTCTGGCTGGGCCCCCTCGATATGGAAATCCACCCGGTGCTCCGGTGCGGTGGTGGTGCTCCAACGGACATCATTTGCTGAATAATTACTTCAAGTCGTCTCTTCAAGAGGAGGCGCACCCTCTCCAGCGAAGATCTTGAGCGAAAATGTATAATTTATTAATGCTCTAGCTTCCATGCTGCGTTGAACGGAATGTGCTAACTTATTTCCAATCTGTTGTTGTTGATTCTGAAACATTATTCACTGTTCGAGTTATGTTTTTTCCCTCTCGGATTTGAATTAAGATGTCGACCTTGAAGGCACTCTCTGTTGTGGGCTCTCGTTCTCGGATTGATACATCCACAGTTGAAATCCGTTAGCGAGCGAACGGGCTAAAGCTAGATATTTTGGCAGACGTGCCAGAGTTTTCTCGAGAGCGAGAAACATTTCCATGATTGCATTTGGCACAAAACCAGACAACCAGATTAGCGTGAGTGACGCAGAACGACCGCCGACGAGCTCCTCATGCTCGAATAAGCACGTCACAGTGCTTCTTTCTGATGTACGGATTCCTGTCGGGTTTTGTTTCGTGTGAGCTAAAAGTGCAATATGATACCGTCGACGAGCCCATCCCGCAGGAATCTGTCAGCACTCTACCTGATTATCGTCAAGATTTGCCAGCCATGCTGGTTGTCATGCCACATAGATATGACCTGCGGTTAAATGTAAATATTTTCTTCCATCCAACCATGGAGTCCAGCAATGTAAAGGACTTGATGGATCCGTTTCTCCGTCAGACCGTAACCATAACAACAAAGAATGATTTCTCGTTCGAGCTATCCATTGCGTGATTTACCGTGCCGGAACAAACCCCTGTACTGGACGGGGCTTGCCTGCATGTTCCCAATCTGCAGAGTAAGAACAAGCAAGCCAGTCCAATCCAAACCAGTCGTCAGTCAACGAAACAAGTCAGAAGCGATGACGACGATGTCGTGTAGATTCCTTCCCCTCAGGCATCCCAGCATTCCACTCACTCTGCTGCACTGCACTACTGGTGATGTCGCTGTGAGGACCGACACCGGGTATCGCGCGGGGGTAGGAACACCGCGAAATGATGGTGTGTGAAAATTTAATTTTAGCTTTTCCCGAACCACTAGAAAATTCACCTTCCGAGTGCCGAAGAAATCATACGTTGGCTGGTTGGTTGGTCGGTTGGCAAAGGGTGCTCGGGCACAAGGGTAGAGGCCAAGGTAGTAGATTGTCCGAGATTGCCCCACGAAGTGAGAACAAGATGGAAGATGTCTGTGTAAATATCTTAATGAAAGTAAATATTTCTGCCGCACACGGGTGCATCGTCCAAATCAGTGGTAGCGTTTGATATGTAGCAGACATTCTGGGCGCTTAAAGCCGAACCGATCAACACCCCTAGCAGGAATGTTTAGAATTTTCCCATCGAATGTCAGATTTTAATGGCATGAAAAATAAACAGTTTTGCATGATTACACGTCAACCAATGCGAAAACTTCGCATGCAAGATGCAAATACAGCAATCAGTGCAGTGTGTATTGGTACTTGTTCTGAGGAGGCGGGAAAACCCCCCGAAAAAAGATTGCAGCAGCAAAACATGAGCCTGAGAAAGACTACACGGACACAGATTCCAAACACATCACACCGGAGCTTCGCACCGTAGAATGTTTGGCACGTACGGCACGGCACGGCTCGGCACACGAGAGTCGAATGAAATATGGCAGTTATGCGGGAAAGATTTATGGAACTAAATTACTTTATAAATATGGCTCGAACCGACGAAACAACGGCGATGATGGGTGCAATACGGCGCGGAAAAAAAATCGCTGCACACAGTTTGGCTCGTTTCGTGTCATCATTTCTCGCGACAATCGGCCGGCCGGTCGCTCGGTAGCAAAGGTTAGAAGCATGCATCTAACGTTTAGACGTTAGGTTAGGTCTGTCGTGTGTGTTTGAGTATTTTTTTTTATTTTTCGATTACAAATTCGTGCTAAACCAGCAGCATTCATGAGCAGCAACAACATGCGGAAAGCGATGCTCTTTGAATAATAATAATAATCGCTGGCGTGCATACGAAGGTAACCTTTGCGTGGAATTAAAGACTCGTTAATCATGCCATCCGATGAATGCAAAATTTAATTTCCACTTTTCTTTGGACTCGCCAAAACTACCGGATTGTGTGACGACGCAGCTATTTGCCAATGCGGCGCGGCGGCAGCAGTGTGACGTTGCATTGAAGGTACCGCTCGTCAGCAATTTGCGAATCCACTGGAAACCATATTCAGACGAGCCAGCAGTTGTTGGCGATAATTACCTGAAAACAGTACCACAACGGTACATTCTGCAAACGGTGCGCAGACCTTGAGCGGGAGAGCTGGCTGGCTTTCATTCATTAATTTGTGTGTAATGGGCGGGAAAATGAAAAGGGTCACACGTTGCAGCTTAGGAATATGGCGTTCGAATTTGGTGCACTTGTTGTATATGCTTGCTGTTGCGGTTAATTTGATTAATTGTTTACCCTAGCTGTTATTTCGTTCAACGATACAAAGTTGCTTAATTGAGGAACTAATAACATGATAGGTCATTTCACTGTGCTGTCAGCATTATTTAAGATTCTTTGGGGCGAGTCCCAATGAGGGACATCGATGTGCTTCATTTAACATTTGATGTCAAAATATTATTAACTAGCTATAGCCCGTGTGTTGACTCGCGCCTAACTGAGTGCGAATCAGAGGGAGATTTCAACGGTTATTATCCCCCACAAGGATATCGAACAGCTAATGATAGGGCTCTATCCAAGAGGTTGATCTCATGACGATTCTCCTTCTTTGTACCACATTTTCCTTTCAGGTGTGTCACAAGGTAGTACCTTAGGCCCACTCCAGTTTTCACTATTTATTAATGAAGTAATTATTTGTCTCGGTGATAGTTCAGAGTTCAACTGCAGAGTCAATGGAATGCAAATTGATATCGCCAAGTATTGCACAATAAGCTTTAATCGTAAAAAGAATATTTTATCATTTGACTATACAATCAAACAGAGTACAAACCATTCGAGATTTTGGAGTGACCCTAGACATTACTCTTGTGTTTAGAAATCACTACGCAAAGCCGTAGCGTGACATTGTGGCGCCCTTGGCGGGAACCCAATTTGGCGCCCCCTCCTTTACTAAATTAGTGTTCCTTCCAAAATGGTCGATCAAAAGATGGACGTCGGCATATTCAACTCTCTCGTGGCCTTGATGATCAGCTCCTTCAACGTTTTGGCACAAAACGTTTGAGTTTCGTCCAAAAATTTTCTATTGGTCGCAGTTGGGAGACGTTGGCGTTGGGATAATTGATGATCGACGGTACAACGTTTATTTTCAACCGGTTCGTCTCCTCTTGTGATCTCTAGGCACGAAGGTCCAAGGCCTGGTCCGGCTAAAAGACCACGGCAACTTGGTAGGTTCCAAAAAGGTGGTAGTTCCAAAATAAGGCTGCAACTTCCGGTAGGTACTTCGTACTGTATCTTCGTATCTTCTCGTTCACCGTAAACCCCGAACGATACAAAAGCGGCTTGCACATTCGTTTGTCGCTGATCGTCAACTACAAAAGGATCTTTTTCGGGAACTTGGCGCGGAAGTGCCTTGCCCAGCGAAGTAAGTTGCCTCCTTTGGCCACTTGGCTCAATTGGCATAGCCGCCTGTAGCTCCAAATACTGTAACTATTCGAGGTCCAAGGAGCTCACGCGGCCTTGATGAGATGGAAACGGATATACAATGAAAACAACCGTTGCCTGATTCCAAACACGGCGAAATCCGAAACTATTCGGAGTCTCAAATATCGCTGGTCAACAAAATCAGCAGCGTATGACGCCCACACTACGTAGCATCGACCGTAAGTCTTGCAGAGTTCCAGGAAAATTCTGCATGTCAACCGAGATGCTGAAAGCTTACCCAGTATTGTCACCGCCAATGTTGCATCAGCTCTTCAGCAATGTCTGGATTTTTTTGTGGAGTGGATGCAAGGCATCTTGGTAAATCACCAAGAAGGGAACCGGCGTTACAACGCGCGAGGCCCTGTGCAGATTAAACAGTGAGGCTTTTTTGGGATTAAAAGGCCGTTGTAACAGTCTGATCATCTTTTGAGGTAGGCTCCGATTGCTCTATCACAGTTTACGGACTGCTTATGCCCATTGATGGAGTTGAGCTAAATAGTTGAAATCTTGTGCCTTAAGTCGATACTACATAGTTAATAAAATCAACGTATTTTAAGGATTTAGGCTCTAGGAAAGAAATTTTGTCTAGAGAAGTTATGCCTAGATAAAGCAAGAGCCCTGTAATTGCAGGGCAGATGCGCTGAACTTTTAAGTTCAGAGTTACAAAAGCGGCAGGTTCCGGAATCATCCGATATTCTTTAAACGATCAAAAGCGGGATAGTGTCCACTTAGGTGTCCCGTGCCGTGATTGCGAGTAGTTCACTACGAGTTAAGTTGAGTAGTTTTTTAGCTCCTGCAGGATTTGGGAAGATAAACTGTTTAACTGTTTAGTCTACAACCCTGTATTTGATTTCAACGGAATGCTTTCTTAATAGCAATGTCTAGGCGGTTACTGAAGCTCAGCCTGACATCAATCAGTATAGGGGAAGAAATAGCATGTGAATAGTGAATGATATAGCGACTGGTTTTTTGGAGTTTATATTAGGTCCGTCTTGTAAGCATTATAACATGGTGGTGTTTAGAGCTCCTAACAAACAACTTGACAGTACTGCGTTAAACTTTTCTCTGACGATAAGTTCTTCGTTGATGGCTTAAGCAATAATCTCATAACACCTTGGTTTTGAGGGAGAGAACTCTTATGGACATCCTATGATCGCCGAAATCGTGACCGACGTATCTTCCAATGATGTTGTGATTTCTCTGCTCGGAAGTATTACTTGAATCTAGCTCATTAAATGTGGTGCGTTTTGAAAAAGAGCCGTAATAATTGAAATGAACGACGTGTAATCGAAAGCTCCTTCAATATCAAGGAAAGCACAAAGTGCCGTCTTCTGATATTTGAGTGATTTTCTGTGAAAAAAGTGGGTAGAATGCCATCCGGACCTGAAGATTTCATTGGTTTAAAAGATCTAAGTGCCCATTTGATCGAAACCTCCGTAAACAATCGGCGCACAAGCTGAGTCGAGTCGTTTGGCACTTTCATCGATTTTTTCTTGCAATACACTCTGCATTTAAATAATAGAGAAAAGGAAACAATGGAAAACATGCAAATAATTTTCTGAATAGCCAATTGCGTTGTTTACAGCTAAGGATTGAAATTTTTTAACATTTTTCTCTAGTCATCACCAAGCGCAAAGCTCCTCCGAAGCGCGACCGCAAGGATTTGCCGGTCTAAGTCCCGGCTCTGATGGAACCTATCTGAATGTGGGAACTAGGGCAGTATCATGGTGCACTGTATCACTCATAAAGTACTTTGAAAGGTGATCCTCTTTCGAATCCAGAAAAAAAAGATACTACTCTTCGATAGTGCACTCTAAAATGATACTACCTGTAAATAGGTCGGATTTAGCTAAAACTTAGTTGAAACTACTCAAAATGACCTTAAAGTGTACAAACTCAAATTTTGGGTAAAAATTTAACCAATTTTGGCTACTTGCTACCAATAATTGAATTATTCTCTGTGATAAGTAACCAGTTTTAAGTTCCAACTACCAATTTTGTGGTTGAAGAACTACTCAAAACCTGAGTTTGTACACTTTAAGGGCATTTTAAGTAGTTTTAAGCAAGTTTTAGCTACCAACCAATTTACGAGTAAACTCATTTAAGCAAGCTGGATTCTGTGCCGGCCAATCATGTGTGGATCGGATCACGACGGTCAATATAATATTCGAGTAAATCATCGAAATCCAAGGTTGTCTTCTTCTAGTGCTTGTTGATTTCAAAAAAAGCATTCGACTGACTAAATTACGAAAATATCTGGAGCGCACTAAGGCGTAGAGGAGTTCCTAGTAAGCTAGTCTATCTTATCAACGCTCATTATGAGGCCTCCTGCCGGGTTGCTGCAGGAGTGAGACAAGGTTGCATGCTTTCACCGCAACTGATCCTCGTCATTATTGACGAAATTTTAATTGGAAACATTGACAGTAAACTTAACCGAGAATTGCCCTGAAACCGTTTGACAAATGAGCAATTAATTGACCTCGATTTGGCCGACGACATGATCTTTCTCGCTCAAATGCAATATGATGTGCAGGGAAAACTTGATGGTCTCTGCGATAACTCTAAGGCAACAGGTCTCATAGTCAATGTCGCAAACATTAACTCAGTGGGAGTGAACATCAACAATCCCTCCAATTTCACAGTAGAGGTTGAGGTGGCAGATTTTTTATACCCTGGTAGCAGATAACCCTAGGCGGTGGTACCAAGACTGATATAGAAACATGAACCAGGCCAGCGGTGATTTTTGGATCTTGGAAATGTTTAGCGCTCAAATCAGATCATTTTATCGACCATAACACGAATTTTCAATTTGAACGTGAAATCCGTTCTATTGCCTGCGCGATCTGCTGTATTTCAGCGGACACAACAGCAGGTCTTCGTCAATCGTTGCCTGGATCTGACATGTTTTGAGGAGAGTAGAGAATGGAATCTACAGAAAGACAGTCAACTGGAACCCGCAGGGACAACACAGAATAGGCAGATCTAGAGGCTATTGGCGGTGTAGCCTAGTCGACTGTATTCAGACTATTGATTCGAAATGCTCCTGGCGACAGATCAAGGCCATGGCGGATTGCTGTCATTATTAGGGAAATCAAACATTTTGTTCTGCCGAACTAGCGGGCATGGACGCATAAGTAATTAAGTCGTCAGCAAGCAGAACTTTTTCCTGGTTTTGGATAAAAATTCCTGGTTTTTCCCCGGTTTTTTTCTGGTGAAATAAAATTCCTGGTGTTTTCCTGGTTTTCCTGTTTGAGTTGCTACCCTGGGAAGATATAGTTGACATCATCGTTTACCTTCTCTGGGCGATTGCCCACTACTCAGACACGGCCAGCTTCGACTGACGTTTCCGTATAAAAAAGTCCAGTTTAGCCAAGTACTTCTACAGCGTTTAGCCGGTTACTCCGACCTCTCGGCCCAAGGTGCGCAGCGATGAGAACGTCTTGCAATCGATTTTCATCTTCAGCTGCTCCGTGCCGTTCAACGCTTTCGCCTTTCTTGTAAATGCTAGATTGGCTCCATTCAGCGGGCACGAAATGCTTCACCATGTCCAACTTCTTCGCTACGAGGTGGAGTCGGCAGTACGAACAAAGCATCGAGCGTAGTTGTTTAGCTGTTTTCGCTAAGGCTGCTGCATGTAAATCAACTGATAACGTGGTATGAAAAACCGCTAAAATCAGTCATTTTTCAATGCATATGTTATTGCTTTACAGAAACGCAGGCCCTTTTTGGCACCCCCAAAAGCTAGCGCCCTTGACGGGGGCCAGTCTGGCATTATTGAAGAAACCCACCATCAACTCGAATGTATCAGCAAAGTTAACAGAGAATTCAGTAAAATTTTAGTTTATTCGGCGGTCTATGCTTCTTGATCGTCTTGTGAAGGGCAAAATAAGCCCACTTGAATACGACGCTGGATCCCTTACTAATATTGTGTATTTAGTGTCGCCGTCAACGGTTGCCGTCCGTGGGAGACGCTCGGTTGTCTCCTTTGAGCCTCTGCCTTTCATGTATTTGGTCTTCAGCTGAATCCTCTTGGACTCTGGTTCCAGTCTGGCGTAGCTGGCATAGATTGCCACCGCCATCGCAAAGTTCCTGGCTATGATATAAAAGTCATCTGCGAACCTAGGAGTTGGTTACGTTGGCTCGGATTATCTTTGTTCGAAGGGACTCGAGAGTATTCCCGAGATGCGCACGAAACATAGCACTCCAATGAAGCTCTGATCAGTCAAGTCCGTTTGTCCGGTAAACCGTGTTCGTGCAGTGTCTTCCATAGCTGATCTCGGTCAACTGTAGCGTATGCTGCTTTGAAGTCAATTAAGAAAGATGTGATGCGTGGGCTCGTTGACTCCCGACATTTTTGCAATATCTGTTAGATGGTAAAAAATTTGGTCCGTAGTGGCGTTAGTTCCCTACGAAACCTTATGCTATCAGTGACAGCCGGTGTAACAGGATCTGGGAGAGTACTTTACAGGTCGCGATAACCAGCGTTATGAGGCAGCACGGAATCTTAGAATTATCTGAGTTGCCACCCTTCCTCGGCCATGTATGTAAAGGTTTGCAGGTAGACATCGCAGACTTCAGCAGCCCGATTTTTCGTTTCTTCCTGGAGATCTGGTGCTGGAACATTACTAACTTCCATGGAAATTCCTAGATTAACTTCCGTTCCACCTTCTGCAAATTCGCCGTTGAGATATTAATCGATTAATTGCTTCCACCTGTTGACCACCTCGCCACCACCATTGAACTCGAGGAATAGCCTCGTGGCTCCCAAAACATAGGATTGGATAAGGTAACCAGCCATCAGCCTTCCAGCACACCAGGTGACATTTGCAATCTCTTTGCTAAACACTTTTCGAGTGTATTTGCAACTGTTTCAGCTGATTCATTGAAAATGCCATGCGTGACATTCCGTACAATGTGGTAAAACTTAGAAACATCCGCTTCTCGAATCAATATAGTACTAATAAAATGTGCGAACGCCCTATGTGACCCGTTGAAAATACAGGTAACATTACCAACGCGTTGAAAAAAATCGGTTATGTATCCAATTATTCATTGGATTTTCATTGAATATCTTCAAGGATTTGGGTGGAGGAGAATCTCCGGGAGGAGTTGACGAAAGGTCCCATATACAAAAATTAATTACCGCGACATCACATTGGTCAACACCGTCTATAAGGTGCTCTCCCAGGTTTTGTGGCGTCGTCTATCCCCAATAGCAAGCGAATTCGTAGGGCGTTTATGGGGGTTCGTGCTACTACGGACTAAATTTTTACTCTCCGACAAATCCTTCAGAAATGTCGAGAGTGAAACGTGCCCGCGCATCAAATTTTCGTGGATTTCAGAACAGCATACGATATAGTTGAACGCGATGATGGGTGAAGATAGACAAATATAGTAGACAGAGCATGTCGGAAAACAGCCTTACGAAGAAAGTATTTGCTGGAAATAATTATAATTTTTTTTGTATTAGTTACAATATAGAAATAAGACGACGAGAAGTACTGCGAGCGAGATGATTAGGCCTGGGGGAGTGAGATTTGTCGACGAGTAATTTACAAAGAATTGAAAAGCGGCAGTCAGTAACCAAATGAATTGGAAGAATTAGGCAAAAGATAATTGTTCGTGGCATAAACCGGGGCTCAAATCAAATTAGCTATATAAATTAAATAAATACAGAGTTCAAAGTGGTATTTGATCGTGTAGACCATTTTATTCTACAGTCAGAAATTGAACGTCTTGGCGCTTCACCCAACATAGTAGTGCCATGCCATGAATCGCAAAGCTGCTTGGGCGTACCGCAAGGGAGTAATCTTGGCCATTGCTATTTTAAAAGTTTTCACGATTGGTATGCTGGAAATATGCCGGTCCTGAGTGTCCTGAGTCTGAATGCCTTGTAATATCATCTTAACGTTCGCTGGAACTGCATATCTGATAAACTACTCAAAGTTTGAGCAACCAACAATTGTTATACAAATTGGCCAATTATAAGAATGAAGTGAAGTAAGTATTTCTAAATCAATCCACTACTCTTCAAATGAAAAACATTTGTGACATCGACATGAACTGCTGAGTCTTTAGAAAAGTACCTATCACATAACTTACATCTTATTGCGAAATTCAGCACAGAGTCATCTCACGCTGTTAGCTTTAAGTAGAGGCATGACTCGGAAAATTTTTCTATAGTGCAGCTAGAAATCGAGTGCAAAAATAGCCAATCCTCCTGCAAATCAATAGACTCACCGAACTACAAAAAAAAAAAAAAAATAACATAAATTTCATCATGACTTGCGAACTGGCGAAATGTTGGCAAAAACCATGCAACGATGCATGAGCACGATTATTTGTATTTTTTTTTTTTTCAGGGGAACGATGAAATGGACTGGCAAAAATAGCCATTCAATCACTCCCCGAAATGATACCGCTTTTAGCAAACCGATTTGGACGAAAACCACGCGGTAATGGCGCGCGCATTCCGTCATCATCGGTTCATATTGTTCGGAACATCACCTTCCGTTTGCCATTATCCAACGCGCTTTCAACTTGGTTGGGTAGAGAGGTACCCACTTCTTCAACAACAACGATGCAAAAGTGTGAATCTTCGCCATTTCCTTCCTCGCGCGTCCGTAGGTACATACGCGGTTGTCTGGAGTTGGGGTGCGGAAACTGGGATGCGATGGTGGGTGGATGGGTGGCAGCAGAAAACAGCACGCCGACGAACCGCCATTCAGGCCGGTGCATTCTTCGTCCACCGAAAGCCGGAGCGTTTTGTTTATTTTAATAAGTAATTTCTTCGCACATCGCGTGGGACTTCGACCGCCCGCCCGCGCCCGGTACTACACCACCGCACCGTCGTCGCCGTCATCGTCATCCTCGTCGTTTCACTTCGTTAAACTGAAGGAAAATTCGCAAGAACATATTCCGCTTGATTGTTGACTTTTTTTCTGCTCGCCTGAGCTCTGGCTGACGGACGAATGGAACGAACGCCGAATGCTAATAATATTCTTTCAGGAACATGCTGTCGGAGGGAGTTTCTGTTTTTTTAATAACTAACTACACTTAATAAAAAGCGCATTTCAAAGCGTTCGTTCGAATATTCGTTGGAGGAATTAATATTCCTAATTGTATTGCCCATCAAACTACAGTTTGGTAGCAAAGTTTTAGTTACGATAAAATTTAACACTGAAGGCACCCTAGCTAGCATAGCAGCTAGAGCTTATTAGAGAGAAGCTTTCTAGCCGTGTTATTAGTCGGTTGCATACGGTTGCACTATAGTGCAGCACATTTGAAAGAATCTTTTATTCAAAAGTGCTGAGCAGCGCTATAGTGGCCGTAAACGTGCACGTTTTGTGGCACAATGTGAGACGATTCTTTTCTTGAGTTGAGCGGAATAAGTAGTGCATATGCACGAGTGCTCGGAAAAAGTCCGGAGAAGAGGTTCAGTGAACGGGGTGTTAAACCTTGATGAATAATTATTTCATAAAATATTATTCATAATTACAGGTACTCCGTGTGCCGCCGCCGCCTCAAATGCGGGCTACCCAGCCACTTGAATAAGAAGTTGACGAACAGTGAGTGCGCGCATAGGGAAGGAACAACAAGAACGAGTGAGAGAGCTACTCTGGTGGAACATATGTGAGCATTTAAATAATAACAATAAACGGATGTAATGAAATGATCCAAGAGAGGAAGCTGAGCCACTTCACTGACGATGGCGATGGTAGGCTATTGTGAGAAGTTTTTTTTTTTTTGATGATTTTTTTGTCGTTGCGAAATTCCAGCAATTTATGCATGTGCATAAGTTTCGTAGCAAGAACGCGATGGAAGGGTACGACGGATGGGGACACGGCCTGTGTCCCGGTTGACGATGGTATTGAACAGTTTGTTAGCGTAACCTAACGAATGTATTACCACTCATATGCATAGAGGGGAGTCGGCTCGGCTGATGTTGACGGAGAATGACTAATTGTTTACCGATTAAATAAAGATATCCGACGAAGGGAAGTAAAATGTATTTTTATGATTGAACATGTCCGAGAATAACGTGTAAACGTTTAATAATGGTGTAATAGCTTTTTGAATAATTGTGCTGTAAGCAAATGTGTCAGGGACACTTCGATGATGCATTAAAAATTCTTGAATTTTGATCATGCAAGGAAAACAATGATGGAAAATTGAATCTGGTTCAGCTCATATAACAAAATTAACTCTCCCGAGCAGGCAAAAAAACTATGTGATTAATCACTGTGCTGATGTTGTTTGACTTACACTATCAATGCATCTGAAACGCATTCAATACTGCCAAGGTTGAAATATTTTACTTAAAAATATCTCTGACATACCTGAAAAAGAAAAGAAAAGACAAAACATAAATTAAATTTCCTTCTACGCTGTCTTTTAAATCGTTTCTAGATTTGATTAGTTCATGATAATTTCAGTAATGTCGGCTGAAGAAAGTATGTTTAACCATTCTTTCACCTCATTAGACTGCCTTCCGGCAAAATGTTTATGCTAATATGACAAGGTATTAACAGATCTAGAGATTCACTGTGGTAACCAAATGCATTTTTGACGGATTCCATTACCAATTTTCGTCGACAAAACCATTGTAAGCGTGTAACAAAGCTTGAACTGTTCCGGAAATGTGGTGCGATAAGGCAATATTCAGTGTCACCGTTCTGTCAGTACTCCAGTGTTGGTAATTATGCGTCGGCAGAGTCAATAGTATAAGTACAAGTATTTGTGGCCCTACCAGTAATACACAAATAAAGACTGGAAATTTATTACTGAGCCTTGATAGTACGAATTCCTGGTAAAGAATTTATTCCTCTGGTGAAGCGCAAAATAATATGTCTTAAAACTTAAGGTATCAAGGTAAAAATCAGCATTATGTATAGATATACATGCTAATAAATCATATTTGACGCGCAAAATTGGCATATCCGTACTATTTTGGAGGCGACATACCTGACGAGGAATAATTATACGCATTTTATCTATACAGTAGGATTTCGAATTTGGCAACATATGCGTGTCGCCTATGTTGCCAAAATCGAGACCCTTTTTTGATATGAAGAAATTGAATGTAAATGCATTAGAAATAGACTAACTGTTATTAATCAGCTATCCGTGCGGTACAAGTAAGTTTTTGGCGACCTGCGGTAAGACTACATCCTACGGCAATAAAAATTTATTGTTCGAAACATTCTATAACCGCAAACTTTTTTTCATGAACACACTTAGGGCAGTATTTTTTCGTCATTTAAAGTATGTATGCGGAAAAATATTTTGTGATGCCAAAAACGGCTATTATTGTTGCCAAAATCGAACCATGCCAAATTCGAAATCCCACTGTATAAGTACACTCAAGTCGCTTTTTACGCGAAGGATACGTTTCGCGTATATCAAAATCGCGTAAATCCCGAACTTCGCGAAAAAACCGCGTAAATTCTAAAATTCGCGTAAAAAAAACAAAATTTCGCGTAAAAAAAAATTCGTGGATTTCAACACTACGTTAAAAAATTGACTGCGTAAATTCCGAAATTCGCGTAAAAATAGTTGCGTAAAAAACAAACTGCGTGAAAAGCGAATTTAGTGTACAATATAATCCGATTAAGCGCAACTTGCTCTGTAGAGCTATACTGCTATATAATTCTGTGCTGAAAATCGTATATATACGACTAAAAATCAACTTGAACGCACTTTATTGAGCATAAGTTACGATTTCGAACTTGTTAAGAGATATTTACGATAATGTTCGTACATTGATGTACGATTCGGTGCTAGCTGAGCTTTCCCTTTCAGTAAATTATTCAAATAACCATCTCTGCCGCTTTGAGCACCAAATTGAAAGCGCATTTTTTCGCATAATTTTCACCGCAAATAAAATTTAAAAAAGCCTGTTGTTAACATTTTTAATTTTATTTCTGTTTTCACTTTTTAGTTATTTAGAAAGCCAACAATTTCTTCAAACCTAAGCTAAACTAGACTTTTTTGTCCGTCTTCCAGTTGTGTTTTGTTTTCTGCTTTTCTTATTCTTTTCTGTTTTTTTTTTGGAATTCTGTTTTTCCGTTCTTCTGCATTTCTGCATTTCTTTTTTTATGCTTTTCAACCTTTCTGTTTTTTAGTGTTTCTTTTATCCTGATTTTTTATTATTGTTTTGCTTTTAGTTTCTCTGTTTTTCTATATCTATGCTGTATTCATGTTTTTTTATTATTCCGTTCTTCTGTTTTTGTTTCAAGTATTTCTGTTTTTATTTTATGTTTCGACATTTTCGGTGTTCTGTATTTCTGTTCATCAGTTTTCTAGTTTTTCAATTTATTAGTTTTTCTACTTTTGAGTCTCTCTGTTCTTCTGGTATTTTTTGATTTCTTTCTGGTTTTCTATTGATTTGCAATCTATGTTTTCATTTTTATGTTTTTTGTTCCTCTAATATGCTGGTTTTTCTGTTTTCTGTTTTCTGTTTTCTGTTTTCTGTTTTCTGTTTTCTGTTTTCTGTTTTCTGTTTTCTGTTTTCTGTTTTCTGTTTTCTGTTTTCTGTTTTCTGTTTTCTGTTTTCTGTTCACCAAACCAATGCATTTGAAGCCGATAAAATTCAAACTTCCGTTGGTAATCAACGAATAAGGCCAAAACCGAAGGCCGAAACGTCAGGCAGTATAAAAAAGCCGTTTTCGATATAAAACTGACTGAAAAGCCGAAAATCCACAAAACAATACATCTCAATCTATATCAAAAACATTAAAATTTACATTTAATTTTTTTGTTTAATCAAATTTAATGCAATTCACACTATTGAAGGTGCAAAATGGGTGACTTTATGGGTTGAGACTCGGAGTGGGTAGAAGTTGTTAGGAGTTGAAAAATTGAATGAACTGCAAAAATATGACATTGCATTAAGTGAATTTTACATTAGCACCAATTGAAACTCCCACCTGTTAAGCTAATATTTTTTACTGTTTGCAACGCCATGATAATGCAGTTCATTCAATTTTCCAATCTTCATAACCATACATATTTACTCGTTCCATAGGTGTAATTTATGACAATTGGCAAAATAAATAAATTATCGTATGGCAGATAATCAACTACTAAAACTGTTTGAACACCTCGATCAACTGCACTGACGACACTGCAGTTTTTAATGGCGCTAGACCATTGAGTCTAGAAGGGTAAACATTAATAATATAGCGTCAATATTTTAGACATAATGACGACATTTATTTATTTATCAATTAACTTTTAGTAGTTTCCAGTGACCGATGATGATGTCGATGACGAGGCTGATGGTGAAATGCCCAGATGAGGTGAATGTTCAAACCCAGTCTGAAGCCAGACTGTAAAAATCTAAAATAACGGGTGCTTGTGCCGCGGCGAAGTACGGCGCCCCCGAAGGCTCACCTTTGTCCAGGTTCAATTGGATTGCCCCCATGAAGTAACTTCATCGGCGCGAGTTTCTCACTGTTGTAACCGTTGGAGGCGTCCTGACATTATAAATGGATTTAATAGTCATACAAATGATGTGTTAACATTTAGAAAAGTGAACTTCAGAATCATACGGACCCCAGCCCGATGACTAATGGACTAATTCTGTTGTGCAACATTGTAGCTGCTGAAACCCAAAACTTGTACTCTTATGAACCTCACAATGCAACGCAGTTGAGTTTATTTTTGTCTGCGCCACGACAATCACGGCTCGAGACAGCGTCACGTTACATTTTAAGTACCCTTACTAAACAACATTGTTCTTTTGAATGAGCCACAGTCAGCCAGTGCTTCAAGTGCTATCACACGGAGGAAATTGTAACACAGAACGACATTCATTCAGGTTGTTGGTGTCGTTTAAGAGCAACCCATTCCACCTTCGCACCGGTCGGTGACGAGAGAGATAGGAAGCGTCAACATTCGTTAGGTAAATTAGACTCTTTCATAGGCTAGGCTTTGATCCTGTCCTGCATCGATAAACATGAAATATTAGTGCACCACAGTTTTAGACCGCTTCTGCTCGCTGTAGGTCGGCGCACAGTCAAAGTGACTAATGATGCGGCTGTTTGTGAGTTCGCACTTTCCTCCAAATCCGCACAGAAACACTACAATCCCGAAAGTGGTCGCTCTAAATTGACTCGGGACCGTTACCCACCCACTCGGGGTTCTTCCGTTCGACCGTGCTGCCGTGTCATCGTGACTGCTGATGTTGTTTTTATTCACTTATTTTGCCAACAAGAGACGACGCACAAGGAAAGGTACATGACACGTTGCATAATCGAAACATACACTCACTCACACACATACTGCGAACAAGCAAAATAAAACAAACAAGCAGTCACCTTTTCACTGACATTTCTCTTCTCTCATCGAACGGATTCCGCGCGGTCCAAGCGAGATTCTGCTACATTTTTTCTGTCCCCGCGCGCGCTTCATTTGCTGCTAAACGGATTGTTGGATTCTATTTTTAAATCTCTTACCCGATCTACATACACACCACTGCACACCCTACCGCCTACCATCGCATTCAATTTGGCAAGGTTGACGTAAAATGTAGGATCCCCACCGAGCCGAAAGCACGTCAATCGTCGTACAACGGGAAAAATTTGCCACGGGAACAAACTACGTCTCTATCAGTCGGTGAAAAACCATGGAGACGCATGGCGTTTCAGTCTTTTCAGCCGTATTTTTCAATAAATTCTTTATTTATTAAGTCATGACCAGCAATTTTGTAGTAGGTACGGAGAAAGGATTGTCGAAAAATACACAAATCATTCGGGTGAGGTACATTTGTTTATTCTACCCACGAAATTCGATGTGAATTAGCAACAAGCTGTCTGAGTATTTTGCCGGTCGAGGACGATGATGTTCGGACAAATCACGAGCACTGCAGTCGCTGGTGTTGTTGGTTAGTGATGTTTTTTACACGCCGTAAAAAGACAGCATTCCTGTCCACCACAATGGCGTGCTCAGGCTTAGCCAGAAGAAGGCGGATCATCAATTGTTTCCGTCGTGACTAGGATTGGAACTGGCAAACTGGGACTGGGACTGGGACTGGGACTGGGACTGGGACTGGGACTGGGACTGGGACTGGGACTGGGACTAGGAAAATGGAGAACGAATGAAGTACGCTTCCCAGTGTTTCCCATCCTGGGCACGCCAGTGCCTGGCCAAACCGTCTGCAAAAACAAAAACATGTGGCGCAATACCGAAGAAGCAAAATTGTTGAAATACCGTTCGGTTTATCGAATACGCTGTCGACAATAATTAGATGGAACTAATGCGTCGGTTATTTTTTATTAAACATAAAAAAAACGTTTCATCTCGTTTCATCTTGTTGTCATAATTGATAAAACCTAGTCGCCTTCGTTAGTTTCTTTGAGCTTGATCTAGATCAATTCGAGGTCGCAGCGTCACAAACATCTAAAGTCTGTCTAATTTAAATTTCACTGTCGTGTTCGGTTGTTTATTGCCTCCCAGTGACCCATGCTCAATGATTTAATGTGGTAAATGTGTTCAGATATTAACCAACGACCGAACGACCGACCGACCGACCGGGAGAATTTTACTAGCTTTCGACATTCGACCTCACGGTTACGTGCTCTGTAAAATTACGTGTAAAACTTTTCCGCTGCGTATCGTATCGTTTTATTTTGTCCAGTAGCAATTTCGAGCTGAACATGAAAGCATTAAAATAAGGGCAATAAAAGTTTCAGTTGTTTATTTTTTTTTTCGTTTTTTGCTCTGCTGTCTATCACCGACTGTGGTCTCCACATTTAGTTGAAAAGTGCTGGAATTATACGCCGAAAACTGCCGACCGCTGCCTCCGGTTTTCATTCAGCGTGGACATCACATAATTTACGGCATGCAGAATGCGGCCATTCTGGTTAATGTTTTCCGCATTCTATAACATGACCACGGTGCGTTGCATTCCGGCACCAGTCAGCGCCGCTGTCAGCTGTCGGGCGGCACTATTATGAGCGGTAATTTTTAGACCTTACAGCACCAGCCCGAATAGGTGTTTGACGACTTCCATCCAGGGAGCGGGGAAGGTCTGTGCGGTTCCAAAATCGTCCGGTTGCCTGTCAATTTCAAACCGAAACGTGATATTTCTATCACATCTTGCCGTGATTATTTTTTTACCTCCGCACGCAAGTAACCGTATCGTACCAACTTTGGGCAAAAATTGGCCAAAAATTGGCCCCTTCTCTAAAGCAGAATTGTGCTTGTACGGCACCGTAAGGAAACTGACAGCTTGAGCCTACGGGTTCGCTCCAAAACAAGGCTTTTGTGACCACTATTTGGCCGATGCTTTTTGTCTGACCATGGCAGGGTCATTAATTTGCGTGTTTTTAAGCAAGCTCATGCTTCAAACGGACAATAGCTGGGGAGGAAAAAAACTGCGAAACTTCAATGTGTACGTTTACAGCATCATGTTAGTGAAAAAAATTACCATCGCGCACATGCACCGCAGCATCGCATCGCATCGCAGCATCGGGGATGAGATGAGGGACGACAAATTATGGGCGTAAAATAATGAGCCTGTTCAAAAAAAAGCAAACGAAACGGGAGAATTTGATGTGCAAAATAGCACCATTCGTTGCTTGGTTCGTCGTTGATGGCTTGATTGTTTGACCGGCAAAAGTGGGGGCGCTCCAGCTCCACACGCGCGCTTTGGTTGGACCCCTTTCGACGGACAAACGGTCTACGGAGCTGCGACGTATGTACCATGTTGATTTGTGGGCCCCCGACAGAAAGAAAGAAGCGCCGCTGCGCACCGCTTTGGGCAGTTGTGTGAATGGTTCACACCTAAACCGAAAATGAGTCTGTTTATTTTGTACGAGATTTTCGTGCGAGATTGTAGGATGGATTCGGTTCGGTCGTCGTCGGTGCGGGCACTGGCGTGCCCAGGCTGAGACACATTAAGGGGACTCGTTCCCCACGTTCTCTGTAAAGTTTAGTTTTAACATAAAAAAATATCTGCAACCCTGAGGTCTGCAGTTTTTAATTTAATCAGTAATTATTTTTGCAATAATTAGAGTGATTCCGTAAAAATAGTTCAAGTCTAATTTCAAATCCAGTTTAGTTAAAATTCTACTTTAATTTCATGCTTAATTTAAACAATGATTTCACTGCCTCTCTTTCCAAATTAGTTTAATTCATGACCGCGTACAGAGTCATATACGAGCAAATAAAAAAAATCCACATCCGGAGGTGGTTTAATCACGATACTGGCCGGAGCAACTGTCGGCAACACACTACTCGTTTCTATCACACTGACTGAATAGATAACAGTCTGTCTTCACAGCGGTAGCAACAAAGAGTAGTCATATAAAAATAATATCGCATAGGAGTGTGTGGAGCGTACAGGGTATTATAGAATTCGGAAAATAAAATAAAACTACCTAAAATAACGGGCGACAGTAATTTAGTTAGTACAACATTCGAGTACCAACCGAAAGAGCGTGGGTGCGAGCCCCACCCGCCATTGCTCAACACAATATATTTTCAAAACTTTTCAGTTCATCCAATTAATCATTCTTCGTATCAGACACTTCCTGTCTTTCCAAACAAAAAATGATTTTGATTCCAATTTTAAGACTGTTACACAACACTTCATCTAGTTGAATCGTGAGCATTAAAGACAATCTTAAGTTTTTGTGAGCAAATAAGCTAAACTAAACGAATTTTAAATCTATTTTCAACTTCGATTTTAAGTCCAACTTCATTTATAATTACAAGTCCGACTTCAAATCCCATTCCAAGCCTAATCTCAAGTCCAATTTAAAACCAATTCGTTTCAAATTTTAAATTGAATGATGGCGGAAAACTCCAAAGAAAAATCGGAAAATTATATTCTGTCACAAGGAACACCGGAAAAGAAAAAGCGGGAAATAGGGGGCAAATAATGAAGAACGGAAGGGAAAAGAAGAAAAAGGAGAGACAAGAAGGAAATAACTTAAAGAAATTGTGAAAGAAAATAAAAACAAATTTGACAGAATTTTATCCTTTGGGACCAAAAGAAGACGAAAGGGGTAGAAAAGAAAAGAAAACAAAGCGAAAAAATATAGCTGCAGAAAAATGGAGTACATTACTGATAGAGGTAGTTCTCTCCTGTGGCTCTACAGTAAAAAAGCAAATAATAAAAAATGAGACAAAAAGAGAAAAACAGCACAAAGAAAAACATGACAAAAATTGGACCAACGAGATAGAAAAAGAGGAAACACGCGAGAGAGAAAAAGAATAAATACTGGCAACAGATGGATATACAGCAATGTTCCGATTTTGTCAGCCCCATGTTGAATTTTGGGCTGACAAAATGGGGAAACTGACAAAATCGGGAAAAATTCTTTTCGAAATTTTTTTCAAAATTCAAGACTTAAGACCTTACAATATCGAAGACTTCTACTAAAAATTAAATTTTAATCCTCAATTGGTCAATCGAAAGCTCAATGAACCGGGCACAGCACACTGGTCCAGAACCTTTTTTTTTTGTTCGAATTAGCTTTGAGCGGGAAAACTTGGTTTTGGGTTTATGGAACCTTTGGAATAGTTGCTTCAAATTAAAAGTTATATAGTCCAGCGGAATTCTAATTTTGCTTAATCCCCATAAAAGTGCAAAAAAAAATATTTTTCTTTTCTTCAGTTTCAATATAACACATTGATGTGTTTTGCAAAGTTTTACAGCATATTATTACAAAAAATTTTACTGAAGACAGTAACCTTCTATCTCTTCAGCAAAGATAGAAAAATCCTATCTATACCTATAAAGAAGGATTTCTGTCTGTCTGTCTGTCTGTCCTGTGTTCCTTATAGAATCAAAAACTACTGAACCAATCGGCGTGAAAATTTGCATGTAGAGGTTTTTGGGGCCAGGAAAGGTTTTAGTGATGGTTAGAGACCCCTCGCCCCACTAAGAGGGGGGGCTCCCATACAAATGAAACACAAATTTCTGCATAACTCGAGAACTAATCAAGCAAATAGAACCAAATTCGGCATGTGGGTGTTTTCGGTGACAAGAATTTATTCTAGGGTAATTTGAGACCCCTCCCCTCTTTATAAGGGGAATTATAACTCCTCTCCCCTTTAAGAGGGGGGGTTTCCATACAAATTTCCTCATAACTCGAGAACTAATCAAGCAAATGGAACCAAATTTGGCATGTGAAAGTTTTCGAGGGCAAGAAAACTTTCTATGTTGAATTAGGACCCCTCCTCACTTTAAGAGGGGGGGCTCCTGTACAAATGAAATACCAATTTCCTCATAACTCGAGAACTAATCAAGCAAATGGAACCAAATTTGGCATGTGTGTGTTTTTGGAGACAAAATTTTTTTCTATGATGAATTGGGACCCCTCCCCACTTTAAGTGGGGGGGGCTCCTATACAAACGAAATACAAATTTCCTTATAATTCGAGAGCTAATCCAGCAAATGGAACCAAATTTGGCATGTAGGTGTTTTTGGAGGCAAGAATTTTTTCTGTGATGAATAAGAACCTCTCCCCACTTTAGGAGGGGGGGCTCCTATACAAATGAAATACAAATTTCCTCATAACTCGAGAACTAATCAAGCAAATAGAACCAAATTTGGCATGTGGGTGTTTTCGGTGACAAGGATTTATTCTATGGTAAATTGAGACCCCTCCCTCTTTATAAGGGGAATTGTAACTCCTCTCCCCTTTAAGAGGGGGGGCTTCCATACAAATTTCCTCATAACTCGAGAACTAATCAAGCAAATGGAACCAAATTTGGCATGTGAAGGTTTTTGAGAGCAAGAAAATTTTCTATGGTGAATTAGGACCCCTCCCCACTTTAAGAGGAGGGGCTCCTGTACAAATGAAATACAAATTTCCTCATAACTCGAGAACTAATCAAGCGAATTGAACCAAATTTGGCATATGTGTGTTTTTGGAGACAATTTTTTTTTCAATGATGAATTGGGACCCCTCCCCACTTTAGGAGGGGGAGTCCTATACAAACGAAATACAAATTTCCTCATAACTCGAGAATTAATCCAGCAAATGGAACCAAATTTGGCGTGTAGGTGTTTTTGGAGGCAAGAATTTTTTCTGTGATGAATTAGGACCTCTTCCCACATTAGGAGGGGGGGCTCCAATACAAATGAAATACAAATTTCCCCATAACTCGAGAACTAATCAAGCAAATAGAACCAAATTCGGCATTTGGAGGTTTTTGGAGGCAACCATTTTTCCCATTATGAATTAGGACTTCTTACCTTTTTAGGAGGGGGGGGGGGCTCCCATGCAAACGAAATACAAATTTGCTCATAACTTTAGAACTAATCAAGTAAATGGAACCAAATTTGGCATGTGAGAGTTTTAGATGGCAGAATTTTTTTTCTGTGGTGTATTACGACCCCTTTCCCTTTTAAGAGGGTGGGCTCCCATACAAATGAAATACAAATTTCCTTATAATTTGAGTACTAATCAAGCAAATGGAACCAAATTTAGCATGTAGGAGATTTTTGAGTCTTGAATTTATTTTATGATAGTTAGAGACCTCTCACCCCTGTGGTAGAGGGATATGGACTCTCATACAAACAGAAATTTTTGCGAAACTCAAAAACTAATCGAACTCGAGAAATTCGAGACTCTTCCATAAAACATTAATCAATAACAAGACCACAAAAACTATCTATAGTAACACTAGATCATTCAGGACGAGCCGGTCGCGAGTGTTGCCGGTGACCCGCCGTCGGAAGCGCCGCCCACTGGGGGGCTTGCAAAACTCGAGATAGTGACAAAGATCATCCGAGAGTCATGATTTATGTACAACACAGGTTAATTTGTGGCAATACGAAGTTTGTCGGGTCAGCTAGTTTCTCATAAATGAAAAATCGTTAAAATCTGTTTTTCTATTTTAGCTCTTTTTGTAGTTGTTGTATGACTTTTTGTTGTTTCACAAAGTTGTACAAATACTAAAAATACACAACATTGCTTAATATAGTCTACCAATATCTTTGCTTGTTTAGCAACTATAGAACTTTTACTATAAAAATACCCTAATTTTAACCCCGAATAGCTCGCAAGAAGGTATCATTTTATTTAGAATCACTTCCCAGAGAATCGGTATAGGTTCAAGCAAGCTAAAAAGTTTTATAAATCATGTTTAAAAGCACAAAAGTGAAACAAAATTAATAGGCTGATAAAATCGGGGCTAGACAAAATCGGGAGCTGACGAAATCGGAACATTACTGTATCATGCTATGCCTTATCATAGGACGTTAAGCCAATTAAGTAAGTATTGGCATGGAAAAAGAAAAACAAAAGACAATTACGTGACAGAATGGGAGCGAAGACGGGGCATGAAAAAAGAAGAAAACGATAAAGAAAAACAGGACACAAAGAATGATGAGACAAGTATGATGCTGAGACAAGCATGAAGTACGGAAGAGAAAAGATGAAAAAAGAGAGAAAAGAAGGAAAAACCACAGAGAAAACGAGAAAGACAATAAAGATAAATTGTTCAGAAAAGGAGAAAAAAAAACGAGACAAAAAAAGAGAAAAGCGGGATAGAAGGGGAGAAAATATCAAAGCAGGCAAAAAGACGTACAAATAAAGAGGACAACTGGCAGAAAAAAAAAAACGAAAACGGAAGACAAAAGAAGATAAAACGGAAATTAAAACGTGACGTGAATGGGACAGAAAAGCGGGACATAATAAGAGGGAGACCGAAAAAGACGAAAACGAAAACCGAGATAGAAGAGAAGTTAAGAAAGCGAAAAAATACGAAAACCGGAACTGAAAAACGGTCGACACGAGACATACAATGAGGAAAAACGAGCTTTGAAATGAGAAAAAACGGAAAATGGACCAGAACAGCAGGAATAGATAAGAGAAATTGAGAAAGAAGAAACAGCGGACAGAAAAAAGGAAAAACAAAACAGAAAAAGAGGAAAACTGAGATACAGAACGGAAAAGGACAGAAGAAGAGTAGAAATCAGAATTGGAAACGACAAAAAGGGAGAAAGAGAAAAGCAAAGACGAAAAGTGTAACTACTCTCACACTAAACGAGTGAAAAGTATGAGGAAAAACAGGGCTGAAAAAGAAAAGATGAGAAAACAGGAAAAATGGAAAGAAAAAAAGCAAAGTGAGAGCAAAAACCAAGAAAATGAAACAAGAAATGGCATACGGTTTAGAGAACAAGTGAGAGAAAAGAAAACTGATAGACGAAACGAAGTAAACTGAAACAAAAGAAACAGGAACAAAAAACGGAAAAGTAGAGAAAAAGAATTAAAAAACAAAACACAAAAACGAGGGAAAAAGAGAATAAAAAAGAAAAAATGGGACTGAAAACAACGAAAAACGACTGAAAAGCATAAGGAAAAGCAGGACTAAAAATAAGAAAAATGGGACGGGAAACGAAGAAAAAAAACGAAACAATGAAACAGGAAACACAGAACTGATAAAAAAAGAAAAACGATAGAAAAAGAGGAAAAATGAGAGCAAACACCAAGAAAACAGTACAGAAAAATGACACAAAAAATGAGAGAACGGGACTGGAAACGAGAAAAATGCCAATTCTGATTTGAAGCAAAATTACATGCACAGAACAGAAGTGGAAGTAGGAATCCAAACACGTACATACTACTTTCTACAGATACTAGCAAACCTGGCGGTAGCAAGTCACTTTTTTCCACGAAAACACACGAACGCATATGAATGCACACGAAAGCATGTGAAAGCTGCTATGCGATTGGCAGCGAGCGTTCTGCTTATATTGCTGTTATTCGCTTCTATGCGAAAACCTTCCCAAAGAAAAATAAAAACAAAAAAGACTCTGTTACCAGTTTTGATTGGCGAACCGTTCGGACTTCTACTTCTGTTCTATGCTACATGTCTAATTTTGTGTTCATGCCAGGTTTGAAGTGAAACTTTAAGCTTGTTTTCAAGTCTATTTTTCTTGTTTCTGACTTTGTCGTGGTTCAACGTAAACTTGTTTGTAAAGCGGAGGAGTTTTTTGATGCGAAGAATGATAAACTGAATGAAATTGGGAAAACTTCGAAATGGGGCCAAAAAATAAATTGGGTCGTTCAATGGCGGGTGGAACTCCAACCGATACTCTCTCGATTGGTACCCAAGTGTTTTTGCAATTAAACTACCACAGCACCGTTATATTCGATAGTCTCATATCTCATATTTTTTATCCTTCCAGTTTTTAACATTCCATACACGGACTCATACGCTCCCCGTTATCAAATTATCAATATAAGATAAAAATATTTAAAATGTGCAAAAAATATGGTGTTAAAAATACTATGCCCCTCAAGTCCGATTTCATGTCTAATTTCAAGTAATACTTCCAGTCCAAATTAATCTAAATTCAAGCCCAATTTTACCCTTGATTTTAAATCCAATTGCAGCCGAAAGCCCAGAATTTGCAACCTGATTCGCGAAAACATTCTTCCGAAAGGTCGTGTGTCCCATACCTTTTGCTTATGCCTGGGTACGCTAGTGGGTGGTGCGAGTATAATTCACTTAACAGCAGCGACTCTGAATGCAGTTTTGTCGCTATAATCTGAACCGACTTTAGGCGACTTTTGAGATAAATATTAGCTTTCTGTCAGTTAATAATTATTATACAGATGAATTGGAATTTCCGTTCGTTGCCATGCATTCTGAAACGGCATATCGTTTAATTTGCGTTTTTCTGCCATTTTGGTTCGAACATGAGGACCCAACCTCGTCGCTTTGCGGCGCGGAATGTTATTGTTTGTTTACTCATTGCCCTTTCGCGTGCAATCAATATTTCATATTTACTTGCTACAATCGATATGTAAATATTTGAGTAGGAGTTACGTACGGAAAGCTCAGCGTGATTGTGGTGCTGCCACAACCTTGTGAACAAGTAAAACAACACCGTTCAAACAAACTTTGCGCACCCCAATCAGACCATCCCTATAACTTTGTGCCCTGAAACCCACGAAGAATCGATAGTCGCATCAAAAGTGAACAAAAGAATACGCGAGTTGACTGTTCTGTGTCATTTGACATTTGACCTACAACGCCGTTTTCTGTCGCGCTTAAGGCGCAACCATTCTACAGACGAGTACCGACCGCCCGAGCGGGCAAAACCCATTTTCCTCCTCCAGAGTTAAATCCTAGATTCATTACAGAGCGTAGGCGGGCAGTAATAAAGACTTTGATTTGAAAATATTGTTCCGTACGGATAGGCCTAGCGCCATAGTCTCATCCCATCGCATCCTAACGGATGTTTGGTCTGCAGGATGCTTCAAGCTCAACGACCTATGCAATAATTGTTTGCCCCGGGTCTCTCGCGTGGTCGGACCCGTGCGCTTACAGTTACACAGTGAGATATTGACGCCCCCATTTAACGACTTCGTATCTCCGTTTGTGTCGCTTGCCTCGGTACTGCTCGCGCCCGCGTTCGCGTTCGCATTCGCGGATGGCGAATCCGCTTTTTTCAGCCCTGGCTTGGCGGTTTGACGCATCTCGGCAGAGGAAAACCGCAAACCGAACGGGGAATATCTGCTTTGCTGCTTGTTGTAAGTCGGCACGGCAACTACGGTTGTTACACAGATATACGTACACCCCCGTCAACGGCCGACCGAGCGACCGACGTGATGCGGTTGGTAAAAGTTTCCATATCGCAAGTTCGTGACCCGTTTTGCTGCAGCTCTCCGTCGTCGTACAGCGCGAGGACAAGAAGAGGCTTACACTCGTGCCATTCGTCGCGTGCTGCGCCAATTTCCAGATTCGAGGGCGCTCAACCACACGGGCTTGTACCGGGACCGCGAGGATTATACCGAAGCTAAGTATCGTCGAACACGTTCGCGCTAAACACGTACGCCGTGTTTATGTTTCGTATGGGAGCCGAGGCGTTTTGTTGTCATAGATATGGATTCGGTCGAGAGGGGACGGGGGTTAATTGAATCATAAAAAATCGTGAAATATCATATTTTTTTCTATTTTAGTCGGGAGATTTTATAACCTCCATGTAAAATAATGCAAAGTGCATCAAATAAATTTATCTCTACGGATTAGCTTTGTTAATTGGCTTATGTAAAACAACTCAACTATTCAGTTGGGTTTTGCGATGCAAATTAGAAATCCAAATAATATATTCACGGCTTGCTGCAAGAGAGCAGCTGCGAACGCTGGAGCAAGGATTGTCATTTTTCTGCGAAAGTGTGAAGTTCTCGGAACAGTTGAAACATCCCCGGCTCGGTGGCTCCATCATCCGAGAGGTGTTAATTGTGTTGCTGTCCAATTTGCATCTTCACATCAGTCGATGGCGATGCGATGTGATGCTTCGACAGCGATGCTGATGCTGATCCTTGCCAGAAGTCTGAGCACGAATGTTGTGCGAATGAAGGAAGGGAGAAATGTGTGGCGGCGTCCAATGGATTTTAGAATTTTGTACTATATTTTGTTGAATGATGAATATTGAGATTCTTATGCAGCCAACCTTTAGCTGGGGATTATTATTTTTCAAAGCTATTTAGAGTCTAGATTCAAATTCTATTTTCGTATGAATCTAATTTTCTTAATTCTGAAATATTAGAATTTTTTACTTTGCTGTTGCCTTATTTTTATATTTCAAATATGCTTAGGCACCGGCTTAGATTTTTATAAATTATAAATTAAGGAGGAAGGAGTGAAATAAATCAGTATTTAGAAGTAACGAAAATCTTAATCGATGATCAAATGATTAAATGCGGGTCGGAAATCCTTCAAAAATGTGTTTGAATTTTCAAGCACCGCAAAATAAAGCACAGTATAAATTGAAAGCGATTTCTTCTTCTTCAGATAAAATGCAAAAAATCTGCGACGAAATCGTTTCAAATATATTATATATTTCAATTCATTGAACCTGATACAATTATAACTTGCAATTAGAACATCCTTCTTTATTATCCAGTCAACCAGTAAACTGTCACACAAATTCCAACTTTTCCGCTCAATATAGTTAAAAACACCCACTTTAGCTATTCTACTAAGGTTGTTAAGGTAGAGCAAAATTCATAGTGTAGCAACACTCTCGACACTCAAAAATCATTACTCGCATATGTCGGCTTTTTTATGTTGCAAAGCTTAAAACGAACCCCCCGATTATCTACGGCACTACACAGAATTGGTAGCATAGGTATAAGACTCATTCCCGAAAGCTACAATGTAAAAACTTTCTAGAAGAGTCTAGAGTCCAACAGTCAGAGGCGTAGCGTGATATGGAGGCGAAGACCTGATTTAGTATTCACTCGTTTCTTAAATCAGTGTTCCTTCCAAGTTTATTATAGTGGGTAAGATTTTAAATCACCGTACCAACCAGATTCTGAACCTGCACGAAATTCTGGACCACATTGTTTTTCAGGTTTTGATCTAAATCTTGTAACAAATTTTTGGTTAGATTTGGAGTAGATTTTAGAACAGTTTTGCATAAGCTTTAGGGCCAGATGTTGGATCAATTTCTGGACCTAGACCAAATTTTGATCCAAATTTTTTCAAACCTTGGATCAAATTTTGGAACAGATTATAAAACTGCACCAGGATGTAAACCAGATATTATAAGGCATTTTTGATCAATTTTTTTGGGCAAGATTTTGGATCTGGGGCAGATTCGGGGCCATAGTTTTTTGATCAATTTTTAAACTACCAATCAGATTTTGGATCAGGTTTTAAATCAATTTACGAACTTGGACCATATTTTGGACCTTTGGACCACATGTTTTGTTAAATTTTGTTTCAGATTTTTAAACAGATTTAAATTCGATTCTGGACGAAATTTTGAACCATATTTATGATCAGGTTTTTGACCAGATTTTGAAACAGATTTGAAGGCCTGATTCTAGACCGGGTCTGCACCATATTCTGGACCTACCATTCAGGATTCTTGACCATCTTTAGGACCATATTTTTATCAGATTTGGATCAGATTTTGGACTACATTTTGAATCTTATTTAATTTGGATTTTGGACTATATTTTGGATCTCGGCAGATATGTTCCAGATTTCGGAACAGATTTTGTCTAGCTTGTAGTCCAAGTTTTGGACCACATTTTCCGGACCGGACCAAGTCGTAAAATTAAAAAAAAATGAGTTAATGCCAGTAAACGATCAAGAATTTTCCAAGCTACATTTTACGCTAATCAGACTACATAACTGTTGCAAACAACCAGAGTTTTATAATGATTTCGAACGACTAATAGCTATAAGCCATTCAGAACAGCAAACGCGTTGAACGCGTTTTACTCGAAATCAAAGTGTTGTCACTTGATTCGGTCTGACCTAACACCGACCATTTTTGATCAGATTTTGGTTCAAATTCTCGACCAGATCTGATTCTGGGCCAGATTTAGGACCACATTTTTATCAGATTTGGTGGTTGGTTTCGAGTAAAACGCCCTCAAGGTTTGCTGTTCTGTATGGCCTATAGCTATTAGTCGTTCGAAATCATCTTAAAACTCTGGTTGGTTGCAACATTTATGTAATCTGATTAGAGTAAAATGTAGCTTAGAAAATTCTTGATCGTTTGCTGTCATTAACTCATTTTTTTCAATTATTCGACTTGGTCCGGTCTAATTTAATACCGACCAAATGACATTAAAAATGTAGTTCAAAATCTGATCTGATAAAAATATGGTCCTGAAGCTGGTCCAGAATCCTGAATGGTAGGTCCAGAATGTGATGCAGACCCGGTCAAGAATCTGGGTTCCAAATCTTTTCAAAAATTTGGTCCAGAATCTAATTTAAATTTGTTCCAAAATCTGAAACAAAATTTAATAAAAAATTTGGTCCATGATGTAGTCCAGGTACAGGATTTAGGACATTTTGGAACATTTTTGACCAAATTTTGGACCAGATTCAGTACCTGTACCAAATTCTGCTGCAAATTCTGATCGGTGGTTTAAAACCTGATCAAAAATATGGCCCAAAATCTGGTTTATATTCTGATCCAGCTTCTAGAATCTGGACCCGAATTTAAATCAAAATCTGGTCCAAAATCTGATAAAAAATGTGGTCCATAATCGGGGCGAGGTCACCAATCTGGTACAGGTACTGAATCTGGTCCAAAATTTGGTCAAAAATGTTTCAAAATGTCCTAAATCCTGGACCTGGACTACATCATGGACCAAATTTTTTATTAAATTTTGTTTTAGATTTTGGAACAAATTTAAATTAGATTCTGGACCAAAGTTTTGACCAGATTTTGGAAAAGATTTGGAACCCAGATTCTTGACCGGGTCTGCAGCACATTCTGGACCTACCATTCAGGATTCTGGACCAGCTTTGGGACCATATTTTTATCAGATCAGATTTTGGACTACATTTTTAATGTCATTTGGTCGGTGTTAAATTAGACCGTACCAAGTCGAAAAATTGAAAAAAATCTATTTAGGACCGCATTTTTATCCGATTTGGATCAGATTTTGGACCACATTTTTATCATATTTTGGACCTAATTTTTGATCAGATTCTGGGCCCTATTTAGAACAACTTTTTTATCAGATTGGGACCAGATTTTGGATATTTTGACTCAAATTTTTAATCAAATTTTAGACCTGATTCTGTACCTGTATCAGATTGTGGACCTTGCCCCGATTATGGACCACATTTTTTATCAGATTTTAGACCAAGTTTGGGTCCAGATTCTGGAACTGGACCAGTATATATACCAAATTTTGGGCCACATTTTTTATCAGATTTCCAACCACCATTCAGATTTTGGATCAGGGTTAGAACCAGATACCGGGACCTGGACTAGATTGTGGACCACATTTTTTTTTATTTCAAGTTTTGTTCCAGATTGCAGACCTAGTTCTAGATTCTAGACCAGATTATGGACTACATTTTTGATTAGATATTAGCCATATTTTGGACCGGATTCTAAACCTGAATTGAATGTTGGATCTGAACCAGATCTGAACCGTCAGATTCAGGACCAGACTTTGAACCAGGTTTTGGATAATACACTGAAGTCGCTTTTTACGCGACTATTTTTAGGCGATTTTCGGAATTTATGAGGTTTTATGCGAATTTTGAAATTTATGCGAATTTACGCGGAACGGATCCTTCGCGTAAAACGCGACTTCAGTATATTTTGGATCACATTTTTTATGAGATTTTAAATCAAAGGTGGGGTCAGATTTTGAACCACATTTTTTTTTTTAGATTTCGGTCCAGGTTTTGGATCAAATTTTGGACCAGATTCTCAAACTGGGTCAGATTATAAACCAGATTTTATAACACCTTTTTAATCAGATTTGGGACCTGGAGCACATTTTTAGTCACATTGTTAATCAGATTTTATTACAGCAGCAGCCAGATTTTGAATCAGGTTTTGAACCAGATTCTATACCTGGACCATATATTGGACCTTGACCATATCGTGGACCACATTTTTTAGCAGATTTTGTTCCAGATTTCGTAACAGATTTGGACTAGCTTGTAGACCAAGTTTTGGACCACATTTTTTATCAAATTTTGAAGCAGATTCTGTACCTGTACCAGATTGTGGACTTTGCCTCGGTTATGAACCACATTTTTTATTAAATTTTAGATCAAATTTGGGTCCAGATTCTGAAAGTGGACTAGCATATAAACCAGATTTTTCGCCACATTTTTGTTCAGATTTTAAACCAGATTCTGAAACCTGGACTGGATTGTGAACCTAATTTTTCTATCAAATTTTGTTCCAGATTTTGTTACAAATTTTGGAACAGATTTGAACCAGATTCTGAAATAGATTTTGGGCTACTTATTTGATTAGATATTGGCCACATTTTGGGACCGGATTCTAAACCTGAACCAGATTTTGGATTACATTTTTACCAAATTTGGACCAAGTTTTGGATATTTTATCTACATTTTTATGAGATTTTGAATCAGATACGGGGTCAAGTTTTAAACCACATTTCCACTAGATTTTGGTCCGGATTTCGGATCAAATTTTTGAACAGATTCTCAAACTGGGCCAGATTGTAAACAAGATTTTTAGCCATATTTTCAATCAGATTTTAAATAAGATTTTGAACCAGATTCTGGTTCTGGACCATATTTTGGACCTGTACTATATCGTGGACCACATTTTTCAGCAAATTTTGTTCCAGATTTCGGAACAGATTTGGACTAGATTGAGGACTGTTTTCGTCTACATTTTTATCAAATTTTGGAACCAACTTCTTGACCTGGTTTCAGAGCCAATGTCACACTACGGCTCGGGAACCAGGTCAAGTATTCGGGTCCAAAATTCGATGAAAATGTGCTCCAAAACGTAGTCCACAATCTAGTCCAAATCTGTTCCGAAATCTGGAACAAAATTTGCAAAAAAAAATGCGGTGACTCTGGTGAAGGCCCGATTAGACACACCCAATGTTGAAAAATTCATAGCAGCAAAAAACTCAATGAGATTTCAAACACATGAAATTTCAACCTTGATCACAAGCGCGAAAGTCACATATGAATTTCTCTCGCTATTATACGCGATGTCTCCGTTGCTATGCGATGTGAACCAAATTCAGCTGTGAGCATTTTGCTTAATTCTTCCACAGCTGGCATTTCATACAACGAACCAGAGAGCAAAAGAGACTCTACCGTCAGAGAAAACATCAGCAGCGAAAAATGCAACACACATTCATGAATTAAGATGGCAAACATATGGGCGGAATCTACATTTTTCGTTAGCGGGAATCGACATTTTCGTAACTAGAAAGTAACAAGCCTAATAAGAATTAGATAAACATGTAATTTAAATGTGCGTTTTAGTTTAACTTTGCGATTTATTTAGAGATTTATTCCCTCACGTTCACTTACAGCTACGTATCGCACGATAGAATGCCTATGCTATTCAACAAGGAATTTGTATGTATATGTGCATAGCTGCGGGTAGCATTTGAAGCAAAGCAGAATGTGATAAAGCGAGAAAAAATATGTGAGTTTTGTGCTTCTTGCTATGAAAACAGAAAAACTCACGTGTGATTTTTTTCTGCATAGGATCAAGCTGACATGAATCACAGTTGATTTTGATTTTTGATGAGTTTTGAGATTTTGAGTTTTTACCATCACTGGACACACCCTCGTTTCTTAAAGCAGTGTTCCTTCGAAAAAATTTTTACATTTAGACTGTCATACATGATTTGTCCAACTCCCTATATGCAGGACTTCGCTACACTCAAGAGTATCTTACTGAGGTTATCATAATTTGGCAGCAGGAATCGTATTTATTTCAATTCACTGAAACGCTGATAACGGAATCACAAACGTGAGATAGCCTTTTTCAGAGCTACCAAACGATCTTTTTAATTTCAGCAATGTAAAAAACGACCTTGTTAACCAAACCCATTTCTCTTTATCTATGACAATAGCTGATTGGAACACTGAGGACTTTTAAACCAAGTTTCAATTTTTCCGCTCATAAAATAAAAACAATGGTCTCAAAAAATCGAAGGCATTTCCCATACTCGAAAATCCCTAACTTGCAAATTTTCAGATGTTTCCAAAAAGCTGGCTCTGATAGCTCACAGGAACACTACCCATACCCAAGTGCAAATTTCACCTTTTTTTCGCTCAATAAAAGAAAAACACAGCCCCCGCACTTCACTACTCCAATAGAATAGAGCAGAAACAGTAATGACAGCAGAATTTCCATATTGCTACCTTAAGGAACTGAAACGCAAAATCCTAACTTCATTGTTGATACTTTATCGTACAGGCAATGATACCTAGGCATGTTGAGGTCTAACAAATCAGTTAGTTTTACGTTTTTGAACTTCCATACCCTTGTTAGGAACCACGGAAAAAACGGTCACAGCGTTCTGAAGATACGCCGGAACATACAAACTCACGTTCACTGTTATACATATAGAAATGGATTGATCCTAGGACTAGAATATAGTCCATGGGCCTAAAATAGGATTTAGACACAATGCCATTTAACGTTTTGGGGTCAATGATTAGCACTCACCCCTCCCATGCCGAGGACCCGGGTTCAAAATCCAACCCCGCCGAAGTCACCCAAGTTGTTAGAGTAACAAATTAGCAACAATGAAGTTCAATACGTTAACAGCTAAACATTCAAATGAGCCGCCTAATGGGTCTAATATTGGAGAGCCCTCAGCCCTAGTATAATAAAGGTAAAAATGTATAATTTTTGAGTGCGACAAAAGCCACTGTTTTGATGCGTTCAAAGGAAGTTTTGAACGGCAATAATCCGAAGTATGTAGACAAAGTGACGAGCAAACGATAAAAGTTTGTTGAATTCAGCTGCTGTCCACATTAATTTTGCTTGGTTGGTTGTTGAACAATAAAGTGTGCGTTGTTTGACGAAATCACCCGTCAAGGTAAACTGCCCTAATTGTAATGACGAACATTTTTCGTTCGTAAAGTAAGGTAAAATTACAATTTTTCCAACATCTCCCTAATTCATGATAATGAATCATAATTAAAACAGGCAAAATTAAAATTAAGCATGCATATACACCATGCCCTAGTGAAATAAATTGCATTCTGACTTCGATCGATGCAGTCGCCATTAATAATTATAATCGTTTTCGGTATTCCGCTACAACGCATGGCACGGTTCCCGTAAACCAGGCCAGGCCATCATTTTTATTTTATTTTTTTTTTTGCTGACTTTCGATGCACCATAACGATTTTATGGCGTTCCGTTGGCCGCGATGACAATAATGGTGCTGAATGGTGACAAGTCGAACATTATATTTGCTGCTGCTTGTTTGCGTTTTCGTTTTTATTATCATTTTTCTGCGGTTCGATGAACCGATTAATGGCTGATGCAGTAATTTTCGACACGATGAAGTGTTCTAATCCACAAGGGCCTGAACCGAACTGCATCATCGGTTAATGGTTTTGAATTTAACGCACCGGAGCTTAATTTATCCGTTTTGATTTATTAATGCTCGCGTGGGAACGACGCACGGTCCGGTGGTGTATGCAAATTCTGAAAAAAAACATGAAGCGCGGCATCGAGGAAGCGACTAGGTAACTGTATTAAAATTATGCAAATTTTCCATTTATTTCTGATGTCATTGTCGAAATGGTATTGCAGAGCGGCTCACGCCGCCTGATTTATGTTCTCGACCAAATTGATAATTCAGTGCATTCGACGAAGGTGAAATAAAAATAGCTTTTATCATTGCGGCACCAAAATGAAACAGAAACTTAAGCAGACTAATCGTTACTTTACAGCCAGCCACGTTAAAGGTTAATTAATTTTGACTAACCAAAGGTCAAAACGGCACCGGTTTTGAGGGAATTGAAAAGTCTCATTGGAAAGATTAACATCTGGTGTACCCACCGGTGGGTGGAGGGTGGGCGACCGCCAGCGGTTGGTATTGACCCGGAAACCGATTCACCAACCGTCGAGACCTCACCAAAGAAAGAGAGTTACGTGCTCCGAACGTGCTAAATAAGCATAACACGGTCTATTATTCATCCCCGAGTCGAGGTGGCGGCGCGGTGTCCGGCGCTGCACATTCACCGGAATGAAGCTGTTTCACAACGGAGACCCGAAAGCATAAACAGACCTCGATCAAACACAAGCTCCACCTCGACTCGAGTCGTCATCTAGATATGTGTAACAGCGGAATAAACAAACAATAACATTAGTCAAAAAGGGAACGAACCGTCGAACGAACGACACAAAGTCTTATGTCGAATCATCAATTTCTTATGTCCAACTGCACAGCGACCGACCCGACGACCGTCGTCGAGCAAGACCATTCATCCATCCATCGCCGTCCATTTATCCATCAAAAAGGTTCGGAGGAAGTTTGTTTAGAAAAGCGCCCGTGGTAATGATTCACATTTGTCATCTATAAGACGAGGTGTTCACGATTAAATTTGGACTATTTTGAACGGATTTGATTATGTCAGTTGAAAAAACAAACCATGGTCGTGGTGACCGGATCGGCCAGGGCGGGTTCAACGTATTTCGTGCCACCATCCGTGTGCACTACTTAGTAAGCACGGGAAGGTGGGAAACGGAACTCGTCTGATCCTATTTCGCCCCTGCGCGCGGCGTACAGCCGCGTGTGGATTTCGTTCCATTGTGTTATGCTAATATATATGATAAACATATACGACTTAATTTTAATCATATGCAAATCGGCGCGACTATCATCATCTCCGTTTCGTTTTCTTACGGGGGTACGTTAAAAACAACTGGAGCAAAATGTCGCCCGGCAGGGGAATTGGGAGTTTTTTTGTTGTCATCTAGTGATGCAAATGCAAATTCGTGTCATTTCCTGCCTGCCGCCGCAGGCGGGCAGGCGCGGTAATCGTAAACCGGTGATTCCAGCTTAGTGCAGTAATAATTGGATTAGACCGTTGATGTTGAGTTGTTTAGTTAGTTCGAAAAAAAAGGCACGCTCATTGAAAAAGAAATGTTGCCCAACACGAATTATCCCATACATTCCCCTCTCGTAGTTAGATTTGAACTCAACAGAGACAATGGTGGAAACTCGTCGTAGGCTTACGATGACGCAGCTGACGGAACAAAGAGACCGAAACATCCGAAAAGAGTTACGAGCCGCAAAGTTGTAGATCAAGTGATTTTCGCTGCTCGATTACCACCCGGTGTGCGAATATCTTGCTCTACCTGAATCAGTGCCTGTTGTAGCTAGTAGGTACTTCCATTTGGGCTTCAACCGTTCGAGCCGTTTGTTGTCCGGTGGCTAACAAACCTACCGATTAGCGATATGCTAAATCGCACCGATCGATCGCATTCCGCTACGCACATACACATGATTAGCATCCAGAAAGGTTTTATAGTGTAGTGATTGAATATTTATTTATCACTTATCGCAGATTGAACGAAATAAAATTTTATGATCGAGGACTGTACAGTTGGTTTCCGTTACTGGTTTTAAACAGAAACTAGTTTCATTTATAGCGGGAACCGATGGTTATTAAATGTCGAATCAATATATTGTTTTTATTTATGCTAGTTAATTGATTACGTAAGCCCGCACTAGCTAAACTTGCAATTCAAATGATAGGAATTTATTTAGAAGCAACCAATTAATTTTTTTAAATGCAAAATAAAATACAAATTTATTGCGCAGAAAATATCAGAGGTTTCCAATGGAAGTGTTACACAGAAAATTATGGCTGTGAATGATATTTACGTCCTTGACATATACAGGTTTAAATGGTTATGAACGGAGTTTGATTGATCCAGGATGCTTGCTTTCAATTTAATATTTCAACAATTGAACAGGACTAACAAGCGTTATCAAAGTAAAAAGTAGAAGGTGCTGTTTTTTGGTGCACGGCCTTCACGTAGGACTACGAATAGAGATACAATTCGTCCTTCCTCGTAATGCTGAAATTTAACACCATTATGTGGATTTCATACAAAGATGTTTGTGAATCAATTTCCTGAAATTATTTATGTCTTTGTTCGAAAATACCAGGATTCGTCTGAGGGAATTATCAGATTCTGTGAAAATACACACCTTTATTCATTAAGCCTTTGGGCCACCATGAGACAAACTCCAGAATTTTTCTCTTACATTTATTTGTTACTAGCTGACCCGACCAACTTCGTATTGCCACAAATTAACCTGTGTTGTACATAAATCATGAATCTCGGATGATCTTTGTCACAATCTCGAGTTTTGCAAGTTTCTGAGGAGTTCAACCACAAACTATAGTTTGTGGTTCAACCTTAGATGATTCATTTTGGCACTTACGTAACTATGAAAGCATACTTACTTACTTACTTAGGTGGCTTGCCGTCCTAAGACAAAGCCTGTTGAAGAAAGTTTCTCCATGTAACTCGGTTGAGGGCTACCGCTCTCCAATTCCTCGGACACCGAGTACTCTCCGCCAGATCTCGCTCCACCTGGTCCAACCATCCTGCTCGCTGCGCTCCTGGTCGTCTTGTTCCTACCGGATTTGAGGCGAACACCATCTTTGCAGGGTAGTTGTCCGGCATTCTTGCAACATGCCCTGCCCATCGTATCCGTCCAGCTTTAGCTTCTGGATACTGGGTTCGCCATAGAGCTGTGCGAGTTCAAGGTTCATCCTCCGCCTCCATACTCCGTTCTCCTGTACGCCGCCGAAGATCGTTCTTAGTACTCGTCGTTCGAAAACTCCGAGCACTCGCAGGTCCTCCTCGAGCATTGTCCATGTTTCATGCCCGTAGAGAACAACCGGTCTAATAAGCGTCTTGTACAGGGTGCACTTTGTACGGGGACTCGACCGCAATTGCTTGTGAAGTCCATAGTAAGCACGACTTCCGCTGATAATACGCCTCCGAATCTCACGGCTAGTATCATTATCCCCCGTTACCAGTGAGCCAAGGTAGACAGATTCATCGACTACCTCAAACTCATCGCCGTCGATCAATATGCTACTGCCCAAGCGTTGTCGTTCGGCCTCGGTTCCGCTGGCCAGCATGTACTTTGTTTTAGACGTATCTACCTTTAACCCAATCTTTTCTGCTTCGCGCTTTAGTCTGGTGTACTGTTCAGCCACCGCCACAGATGTTCTGCCGATAATATCCATGTCATCGGCAAAGCAGACGAATTGACTAGATTTTGTGAAAATCGTGCCCCGCGTGTTGATATCCGCTCGGTTCATAACACCTTGTAGCGCTATGTTGAACAGCAGGCATGAAAGACCATCACCTTGACGAAGCCCTCTGTGTGATTCGAATGAACTTGACAATCCACCCGAAATCCGCACTGTGTACCATCCATCGTAGATTTAATCAGTTTGATGAGCTTCCTGGGGAAGCTGTTCTCGTCCATGATTTTCCATAGCTCTTTCCGATCGATGGTATCATATGCGGCTTTGAAGTCTATGAAAGCATGGGTAGTTTAATATACAAAATTGCAATTTTTCCGCACAGTAAAGAAAAAAAAACCCCATTGCTCACGCTAAATTTTCTGTTTTATTTGTATGAGAGTCCTTATCCCCCTACCACAGGGGTGAAAGTTCTCTAGCCATCATAAAATAAATTCAAGACTCCAAAATCCCCCACATGCCAAATTTGGTTCCATTAGTTCTTGAGGTTCCATTAACTTGATTAGTTCTCGAGTTATGAGGTAATTTGTATTTCATTTATATGGGAGTCCACCCTCTCAAAAGAGGGAGGGATCAAAATTCACCATAGAAAAAATTCTGCCTCCTAAAACCCCCACATGCCAAATTTGGTTCCAATTGCTTGATTAGTTCTCTAGTTATGCAGAAATTTGTGTTTCATTTGTCTGGGAGCCCCCTCTCTTAAGGGAGAGGGGTCTTTAACTATCATAAGATAGTTAACCTCACCTTCCCCGGCGCCAAAAACCCCTACATGTGAATTTTCACGCTGATCGGTTCAGTAGTTTTCGATTCTATAAGGAACATACCGACAGACAGTCAGAAATCCATTTTTATAGGTATAGATTATCAAATAAAAACAGAAGGTTTATTTTCAGAAAACGAAATGTGTTGATAAACCAATTTTCATTCACTCCCAATCCCAATTATCCCAATTAAATTAGTTATATAACTAGTACATCAACATAAACCGTTTTGATTTACTGTTGAAGCACAGCAATCCCCCGAATAAGACCCAGGGTGGTGCTGTTTGCTCACCGTAACTTTTTCCCGGTTTCTTCAAAGAGATATAAAAGGCTCGAAAAACACGCATTGAATACATAGCAGCTGCTTAATATGCTAAAAATACGCCTTCTATCCTATTGTTGAAAAAGATTTCGCAAAAAACCCGAGACCAAAAAGCCATCCACCCAAGCCATCTTGTAACAAAGGTTAATAGGATATACCCAGTAAACCACAAATCGTATATCAATGTATGAAAATCATCTTAAATATCTCTAAACAAAATCGAAGTCGTACACAAAGCTTATTAAATCGCACCCTCGATTATATTCAATCGTACAAAATGATGACAACTGATTCACATACGATTTTCATCACAGAGTTGTATAGCATTATCTCATCGTATACAAATACTTATGAATGCTAATGGTTTACACATTATTTGCCGTTTACACATAATTATATCGCCTCCAAACTAGTCCGCATATGCTGGTTTCGTGCAAATAATACGCTTTTTCTAGATATACATCAGTATATATTTCTCATTTGTTACTTTGATATACGTACGAAAATATATTAGCTAGGTAGTTTGTAACAGTGATGGTCCTAGATCCCACCTCCCAGTTGTACTGCAGAGTGATAGTTACGTCTCAATAACTCAATAGGCCGTATTTTGTTTTTTTTTTTTTTTTTGAATGAACATTATCAGTTTGACCAGTATTTTGATCTAGTGTAATAGGTATTATAGTCCAAGTGTTTTTTCGATATTCCGCACTTCTGTCTTTTTGTTGTATCGTTATAGAATGAGCGAACTATTTGTTATCCGTGCTTGAGTGTCGATGTTTTCATTCTTTTTTTTTCCTTAATGCTTTTTACTTTTTACACTTCAACTAATCTCGTTCCAGAAAGTGCGGAGACTATGATTTGTCCATAGACAACAGGCTTCATTACGCATCTCGAGCCAGTAAAAAAAGGAGTAAAACCTAGGTGCTACATTCCGTTACCGAATCTTGACCATCTGTTTTTATACGGCCAGTTGCTACGATCCTCTTGACTCTAACAGCCTCTCCCAGTTGAGATTCGAATATACGACGGCTGGCTTATTAGGTCAGCGTCATACCTCGCCAGCTGGGAGGCTCACCTCGAGCCAGTACCACTCTTATAAATTACTATGGCAAACGACTTCATCGTTGGTAAATGCAAAATTTTGTATGAAGGACGGATATGGAAGGATGTGTGAAGAATAAGCCCATACTAACTAAAGTCACTCAAAAGAGGTGAACCAGCCGCATGCTGAAAGCCTCTAAAATAAAGAATAATAATAAAGTCACTCAACATCAAGTGACCTGATTCTACTAAGATCTGGCTTCTACCGTGCTCCGAAAATAATCTCAATTCTCGGCGTTTTACTGGCAAAGCGCAGAAGACGAACCGCTTTGCTCTCTCTCGGACGGATCAATTACCTTCTCCGTCTTCAATCGACGCGTTGTTTTGCTTTCGTAGCACTTTGCTCTGCCCTCGAATGAACGGCAGCTTTGTTTCATCTTTCTTTTTCTGCCGGAACACTACCAAATGCATGCTCGCAAGGTCACGGAGCAAATCGTCCGATGTTCTTTTTGAGATACGGAGTAAAAAGTCTTTTGTATCCAGTTTGCGAATAAAAGAATAACTCCGCTTGTAATGATGCTTCTGCGCAAGATGAGTGGCTATAAGGGAATACACTATTCAGGCATCATTCGGAGGAAGAGCAAACCCCTAGTAGCACATTTGTTGCAAGCCGGTTGTGGCAACCGATTTATGACCAATTTTAGTCATAAATAAGTTGCTGCAACCAAAAGTGCCAAATATGTGCTGCTTGGGACGGTTGAACAAAACGGTTGAAGCTCTTGGTCATTGCGTGAAACATATTTCTCTGTCTCTGTATGCTTAAGATGAGCAAAAACAAGTCTGACTCGGTAATCTTGTGGCTACGTGGTGTTCTACTTTACTGAAAGCTGTGGATTTATTTGATTGAAAGATTTGAGAAAGAGAGAGAGAAGGGATTTGAGAGAAAGAGGTGAATTTGGGAGAGAAGGCTGCTTGAAAGAGGGTAATTGAGAGGCTGAATTTGAGTGAGAAAAAGAGGTGAGTAAGGCCATTGCAATTTATTTTCAAAGTTTTTGTTCCCCCCGCCCTTCAAAATTGGTTTTAAAAATGGGGGGGTAAAAAAAATTTGTTAAACTTGAGTAAAATTTTGTTTGTATAAAATCAATTAGGCCATTGCAAATCATATTTAAAGTTTTTGTCACCTCCCCCCCTCCCCCTTGGAAACGGGCTTGAAAAATCGGGGGGCATAAAAATAATTTGTAGGATATGAGTCAAATTTCTTTTAATAAAATCAATTGTCTGTGGGCTCTACAGTCTGAAAAACTCGAAAAATGAGTCTCCGAGTTGAATTAACGCTTCTAGCACGAAACAGAAATGGAAATTCGAAAAATGGAATTTCCGAAAATCGTCCAAAAAAAATTTCCTTCGTTTTTGTCTTTTTTCGTATATTTTTGCATAGAAAATAATAACGTATATATTATAAGCAAGAATAGATTCGGTTTTCACGTTTAAACCTTAAATAAAAATTCCTAAAATCCATGTTTTTTTTGCTCGATTAAAAAATTCACTTTGTTTTTTTTCGTCGTTTTTTTCGCCTTCAGTGGCCGAACACCGGAAGGACAAAAACTTTATAAAATATTTGTAATGGCCTTATCTGTGGGTTGACTTTATTTTGGAAGGTTTTTGCATAGAAAATAACAACGTATATATCAAAAGCAAGAATAAATCGGGTTTCACGATTAAACTTCAAGCAAAAATTCTTAAAAATCTTAATTTGTTTGCGTGATTAAAAAAATTTCTTTGTTTTTTTTCGCCCCACCTTCAGTTGTCCAGCATCGGAAGGACAAAAACTTTAAAAAATATTTGTAATGGCCTAATTTTGAAAGAAAAATAGAGGTGCATTTGAGGATTATTTGAAAAAAGAGGTCAATTTGAGACAGAGAAAAGGAATACAATTTGAAAAAAAGAAAGGAATTAAAGAAAGAAAAATGGGTTAATTTGAGAGAGATGAATTCGAGTGTGGTATGAAGGTGAATTTGAATGAAAAAATAGGTGAATTTGACTTAGGAAAATAGGTGAGTTTCAAAAGACGTTAATTTGAGACAGAAAAATAAGTGAATTTAAGAGTAAAAAAGGGCAATTTGAGAAAGAAAAATTGGTGAATTAGTGGGAGAAAAGGTAATGAATTCGAGAGATAATGAGGGTAGATGAGTTTGAGAGAGAGAGAGAGAGAGAGAGAGAGAGAGAGAGAGAGAGGCCGTACATTCGGTAATACCAAGAAGAACGTGTCATATAAAATAAACCCCATTGAAACTACTCACAAAATAAAAAAATAAAGTGGTTGCCTGTATTGCCGTGACAAAGCCAGTTTACTGTGCGGTATTTTTTCTAAAACTACTAAAGTATTGCTTGAGAGAAGTTATAGCAATATAAAATTGATCTTGTTGTAGCTGCTTGTCAAACCATAATCTTGACACCTTGACCAGACAGATTTATTGCTACTTATTGAAAAAATATACTAGAGTTCAACGTAGCAACAAAAATGAATGCTGAGCCTCCTCACAAAAATTCTATCTCTCATTTGAAATATAAAATAACCTAGTAGATCACGATTGTCTGATTTAGCAGTCCGACGTTTCGTTTACAAGCTACAAGTAAATCTGTGAAAACAACCTGACACCATTGTCTCCGGAACCGCTCAACCGATTTCGATAATTTTAGCACCAAATGAATGGTCTTATTATCAAGGTAACCATTGATTATTTCAGCGGCTTAGTCTTACCTGAAAAGATAAAAAAGAAAACAAAATTAGTAAAATAGCAGTCATAAATAGGTAGCAAAGCTAAAGGATAACAAGATTTATATAAAGTTTCATTAAAATGAAACAATCAGTTCAAAGGTTACTTATGCTTAAAAATTTGTTTTGAATCTGCTTCAATTAGTCGAGTTCTCAGAGCTAACCAAACCGATTTACATGCTATTAGTCTTATTTGCCGACTTGCGTGTATCGAGATGCGCAACGAATTGGCGACGAGTACAATGGAGTGGAATTCTTGATACGGCAAGAGCCACCCCGGCTCTTGGCTGCTAAAGTAAGTAAGTAAATAGTCTTATTTGAAAGGTAATATAGCCTCATAGATCACGTACTTCGTCTACGACTTGCAGGCTTCATCAGTGTCTAGTTTACAACCAAACTAAACCATTTTTGACTAAATTCATGAGTATTTTCATGTTTATTAAACCAAAAGAGCAGTTTACAATGTTGAAACATTTTTGTTGAAATTCTCAAAACAAAACTGTCTGTTAAAGCATCCAGACCTCTCTAAAGCTTGCATGCAAGGGCACGTATGACGTGACCTGTATACATGATTGCTCTGCCGTCCGAAAACTGAGACAATACGTGACCCTCTTGGAAGAGAGGGATATCAGATGTATATATGTTACAAAGAATGGGCCCCAGGAAACTACCTTGAGGCTCACCTGCCGCAGCTTAGCTATTTAACATATTATAACCCAAACTGTTCCTCCAAGAAGACACCCTTCTTATCAGCGAACAAAAGAATCCGGCTTTGGATTGACCTCTCAAACAACTTGGAGAAGGCAGAAACCAAACTGATGGGTCGTTGGCCCTAGGAGGAAACAGTATGATATTTCCCCGGTTTCAACACTGGGATGACTTTAACTAATTTCAACATTGAAGGTAAGTAGCCAAGCTTCTGACATCTGTTGAACAGGTTTGCTACAAAAGCAACTGAGCCTTAGCTCAACTGTTAGAGCTCGGTGTTGAATGTGCTCTCGAAACCAGAGGCCTTGGCATGGCTCAACAGCTCGTAGAAAGAGCAAGTTTCCGCAACACCGAATATTGGACGGAAGAGTGTTCTTCGAAGGCCTGTGGTAAGTACTACGGAGATGGCAACGTTAGTTGTAAAAATGTCCAAAATAAAGTGGACTCCCGATCTGGAGATTCTAGGCGGACTATCCGGCCAACCATTTTCGGCCAAGATCTTCGGTTACCCCACATTTGCCAAGCCCCCCCCCGCTCATGCCCACACCCTCACACATTTGCAAGCGTTGACGTCATCGGCAATGATGTACTTCACCTGCCGCCGAGTCGGATCATAAATGAACGGCAGTACCATGGTTTCCACTTTTCCTTTTTTGATTATGCTAAAAACATCCTCGACGTATCGCCACCATTTTTAAGGAAGTAACTGTTTTTGTTCCAGCTTATTGTCAAGATTTGCCATAAACAGTTCAAACAGGAGCTGTAATAGTGGATTTCCCATCGGTGATCCTATCAACTGTTTGTAGTAGTTACCAATGAAAAATATGTATAGTATGGAATGTAGAATAGTTCTTCTCCATACACAATTGCATCAGCTTCAAACATCCTCCTACTTTTTTCCTCCATGCGTTGTCCCCATGTTGTTTCAATGCCAATCTTCCAAGATACTATTTAAATCAGGATTTTTGCAAAACAATCTTACAAGTCGGTTAAAAATTCAGCACCACTGTTTAATTACTAAGCCTCCAAAGAAGCCAGTGAATCGAAGTTTAGATAACAATTAACATCGTGATAATGGATAATCTAACTCCGAAGCTTCTTGGCAGCGCAGTGACAATTAATAAATATGCCTGTTTGCACCATCTACGTCGCAGATTACGACCGTATAACAAAGGTGCTAACAGACGTTAGAGCTGTCTGCGTTCCATTCCTAATAGAGCTTAATTTGCGATCGGCTACCAAATATATTAGACGCGTCTTGAAGCATTCAACTTTCCTGACCGACACCGAAGAGCATGTGAGGAATCCAGTGTCGTCCATTTTTAATCACGAACAACGAATGAATGACGTTATTCAAAATGCGGACTTTTTAATCTTTGTCGCCGCTTGATTACATTCAAACCGCTCCTCTCCCGGACGCCTCGAAGCATACCGTCTTCCTACAACATGGGCGCTTTTTAGTACGCTTCCATTCCATGCTGCTGCCATCATGTCTAGTTGAGGAAAACTTTTCGCTTCGATTAAAGTCAACCCACTACCGCACCGCACACCGGTCTTGTTTCACATTCCACTTACGGCTCCGACGGCCACATTCTTTCCACACTGTACAAGTGCCAGAAGGAGGAAAATTGAGACACACACAGGCGCACAGCTATACACACAGAAACACTCACGGACGACGACGACGTCCTTTGATAGCAAGCGATCCACAAGAAGACAATCCAATCTAAATCCCTTGATTTTATTGGACTTCAGTCGCCTGTTCGGCGAGCGAGCGAGCGAACGAACAAACCAACGAGCCTTGATGCCCTCATAAGTGGCAGCTGTTGTTGTCAGGCAGAGCCCACCGACGATGTTGGGCGATGTACCAAAGGACAAAAAAAGGAAAATGATTCGAAAAAGTTTTCCCAGCCAGCGGCAGCCACCTTTTTACGGATGCAAGACACTCTGTGCTGTGTATCTGCGGAGAGAGTTTCGCGAAATTATCTACTCGGAATGTACGATAACCTTTCCACACCGCTCGATGTTGGATCGGAATCCATGCTCTGGCCTTTTTTGTGCCCGTAATTGTGTGTGTATATGTGTATGTGTGTCAAGATTTGGCTTGTACGTCAGCTGCCGCTGAGATGTTTTTTGGCCTTTCACGATGAATTTTTGATGTTGTTATGTCAATGTTGTCCCATACAATCGGTACTGGGACAATTGGAAAATTTTCCATTCGATGTTTTACATTCCATGGTGGTTTGGAATAAACAATGGCTTTCTATTTCTTTACTCAATTGTTTTCACATAAACGACCCTGATGCAAAATTATTAAAATAGAAATTTGAAACTGCGTTTCGGTTGTTCGAATTCGGTAATTTTCCTTAAATCTAAATAATAAATCTCGACTTTCCCATCGCCTGGAGACACAAGATAAATGGTGCGAATCCATCACCCCCCGGAGAAGCTACCGTCTCAATTCGAGCACATTATAGAATATTACCGGCGTCATTGAACTGATGCCGCCGCGACGGCATCTGACCCACATTCCGCGCCATTCGGCGTTCGGCGAACGGAAGCAGACATGTTTCCGCGCCCGTTGCTCGTCCCCGCCACGGCGCGGCGGCGGCAGCGGGCGCGATCGTTCTGTCTCGTCGCGGTCGACCAGGCTTGACGCTAACGAGACAGGTGGGTGGAAAGTGTTCCAGCCAGCCATCCAACCAACCAGCCAGTCAGCTTGATAAATCTACATTTTTTCACACGCAGATTTGCAGCCACAGCCGAACGGAATCTTAAAATTTTCCGCTTCCTGTGTGTGCAGATAAATGTGGTTCTTACTGCTCGCCCCGGATCGCCGCGCGGCTCCGATCATCAAGGAGCTCCGGTTCGTCGGAATCATCGCCATCGGTAGGAACACTTGTTTTGGAAGATATCCCCTCGACAATCGTCGACGGTCGCTACATCGGCGGTGAACATGATAGCAATTTTTCACTGCTTTCAGGTTCTTGCACGGTACAGTGAACGAGTCTGCTAATGCTGGCAAAGGTGATGAGAGATTTAGAAAGCACAGAGAGGAAGAAAATTTATGACTAACATGATAACCGTAATTTTTCAAGCAAAAATAAACACTTTTCTTTAGCTTCTGAGCATGAGCGCACATGGACTAGACAGAGCACTGTGACAACCTGACAACTGCGCTGTAAATTCACGCTGCTTCCGGCTAGAGATACTTCAACATTAGGACTTTTGCGTAATCACGAAGTATTATTTTAAAGGGAATTTCTATCAGATAAACAAGACAGTCAGTAACTTGAAAGTGCTAGATTAATGAAAAATGACTAGCGTTTCACAACCAGGGATAATCGCTTACATAGAATTTTACGCTTAGGTGCTTCACAGTAATTCGTCACGTGGTTGAAATCGATCTTTTATGACAAGGTTTTACAAGTAAAACTTCGATTGAACTTATCATCTAGATTTACAAACAAACCAGGAGTACCACAGGGTAGCTTTCTTGGCCCTCTTTTGACGTAGGACTACGTCTTTGATTTCTATTCTATCTATACGGGGAGCAGTTCAGAAAAACGGAAAGGGAACATGTAACGAAAAGTGGTTATAGTTTGCACGTTTATAACTCAGTCATCCGTCAATAGATTCTAGAGATATTGATATCAATTCATTGGAAATTTTTTAAAAAAAATCCACTACAATACAGTAGATTACATGTTTCCCTAACAGACGATTCATAATAGAGAAAATATTAGACGACTATTCATTAATTCATTTTTTTCGTCTTCCCACGTCAGTGGTTCCCTTGCATGGATGACAGAAATATGTACGAGATGAGCTATGGATTAAGCTCCCTTATGATTCTATTTAATTTACGCTCTAGCTGCTGCTGCTTCCCCGAATAACGCAACGAAGACATCCAAATTCACCAAGCGAGACGCCAACAAACCGAAGAATCCGATATGGTTTTGGCTGCTAGGCCTTTTGCTGCGCATCGTCATTTGGTCGCGACACATCGGCAGGAAAGGTTGTACAATCAGTCAACAATCATGGGTCACACACAACTGTGGGTCATTTTAGCTTTAGCTGCTAATTTCCGTTTAAATATGACTTAATAACTGATCAAATTATTAGTGCTACCTATGCGTAACGATTTTATCAATCAATTAGTATAATATTCACGCATTAAGCGGTAGATAAAGCTAAAATGACCCATAATTGTGTGTGATCCATGATTGTGGACTGACTGTATTTGAAACATTGCTTCTGCTTGCCTTTTGCTGCGCATCGTCATTCGGTCAGCGGCTTTGGTTGGCGACACATCGGGCAGGCAGCTTTCGAGTCGCATCCCTGGTATCATTTTAAAGGTTTTATTTGAAACATTGCTTGCCTTACGGTGCGCATCGTCATTCAGTCAGCAGTTTTCGTTGGCGACACATCGGCAAGCAGCTAGCTTGCGACATACGACATATAATATCATCATAACATAACATCATAAACATAAAAGTCTATATCTTGATTACAGATCCTACCAGTAGCGCTTGTCCGGCAAACAGTATTCCCACCATTAATCCACACACCAATAACCATCAGATCCATCAGATAGGACGAAAGTAGACAATGGTCACCACGAGTCAGAAATTTGAGAATTCGAGATTAACAAACGGACCTTTTCAGGTCCACCATTCAAATTAGCTAAAGAGTAGAAATTATGAATTTCTCACATGTAAGAACACAATCGATTCGATGCTATGAACGCAGACCTAATGGCAATTAACTGGACATCGATTTATAATTGTACCGATTTAAATGAAGCTGTAGATAAATTCACCGCAATAATTCATCAGACAACCGCTTACCACGTTGCAAAGGTTCGTCCACGTCGTAGACCCGCTTGGGGAACCACTGAGCTCTCCCGCCTGAACCGTAAGCGAAAGTCTGCTCTTCGTACGTACCATAAAAATTGAAATTCTTTTAATCGTTTACGTTTCACAACAACAAGTCGGAAATATAACATCCTAAACAAGCGGCTCTATCAATGTTATGTACAAAACACGGAACGTAACCTTCGGCTTAATCCAAAGAGTTTTTGGAAGTTTGTAAACTCAAAACGTAAAAAAGATGGGTTACCTTCCAGCGTATTTCTGAAAAATGATGAAGCCTCTACCGTCAACCGAAAATGTGATTTGTTTGCTGAATATTTCTCGAGAGTTTTTAGCCATGAATCAGCTTCATCGGAAAGTATTGAAGCAGCATTACGTTTTGTTCCGAGTGACGAGATTGCAGCTCAAAAGTTCACATCTACTGAAGCTGAAGTTTCTGAAGCCGTTGGTAGAATGAAACAATGCTATTGCCCAGGGCCGGATGGCATTCCTTCTGTGCTGTTGAAAAAATGCTGTGAGACTTTGAAATTGCCTATCGCTTCATCAATTTCCTCGGAGCTGGAAGACCTCCTTTATGTTTCCTGTATTTAAAAAAGGAGACAGTCGTAATGTCGAACACTACCGCGGAATTACCTCTTTGTGTGCTTGCACGAAGGTTTTTGAAGCAATTGTTTATAAGCACTTCTTGTTCCATTCTAAGAGCTATATATCTCCGTCGCAGCATGGCTTTTTTCCTGGAAGATCAGTATCAACTAATCTGTTGGAGTTTACGTCTGCATGCTTACGTGCAATGAACCAGCGTCTTCAGGTTAACGCAATTTACACAGGTTTAAAGGCGGCATTTGATCGCGTCGACCCCGGAATTTTGCTCGCTAAACTCAATAAACTGGGTGTCACTGCTGGTTTAGTTGCTTGGTTTGAATCTTAATTACGAGACCGCAGAATGGCTGTTTAATTGGGTGCATTACTGTCATGTTGGTGTTTAAACAATACTGGAGTACCTCAGGGTAGCACTTTAGGACCGCTATTGTTTTCTTTGTTTGTAAACGACATATCCCGTCTATTACCACCGGGCACGAGATTACTGTACGCGGATGATGCCAAAATCTACATGATTGTTTGTAACAACGACGATTGCCTGAGACTTCAAAAACTGATCAATCGGTTTGCAGAGTGGTGCGAATGCAATTGTATGACTATAAGCTTTCCAAAATGTGCCGTTATCAGTTTCTCTCGAAAAAACACACGTTGTTGTATGATTGCCGCATTAATGGTCAAATTCTGCCACGTAGTGATAGTGTTACCCATCTTGGAGTTGTTTTGGATAAACAATTAACTTTTAGACTTCACTATGAATTGATCATCAACAAAGCATCGCGACAGCTAGGAACGATACTTAGGATTGGTAACGAGTTTCAGGACCCTGGAACATTACGTAATTTATATTGCTCGCTTGTATGCTCGGTTTTGGAAACAAGCTGTGTTGTTTGGGACCCCCATTTTGAGAGTTGGTCTCTTCGCATTGAAAAAATACAGAAACGTTTCGTCCGAAAAATATGCCGCATGTTACCTTGGAGGAATCCTGATAATCTGCCTGCTATTCTCATCACTCTTGCTACACTGCCCACTGCGACCTCAACGACATCAACAGCTTTTATATGTGGGAACACCCCGCACCAACTACGGCTTGCACGAACCGATCCGTCATTTGGCAACTGAATATAACCGTCGAAGGCAGAATTTTTGACACTTGATTTAAGTTATTTTGATTTGTATTGTATTTATGTTTTATGTATATTGTACACAAGAAAAGATGTTAGGTTTTATCGCCACCTAGAGAATGCATAGTTTGTGCAACTCTAGGTGGCTTTTCCCAGCCTATTTCATTCAGACCACGTGTCGGTTGAAATTAAAATGAATAAATAAATGAATAAATAAATAAAAAATCCTTTAATGCGCAACTTGGGCATCTATATATGAAATTCGTACAAAAATCACCGCCTTTAGTATTGGGAGACGAATTGCTCTACATTCGTAGTCCTACGTCAAGCTTGCGCCCGTGCCACTAGGCATGGACCCTCGTACTTTTGTATTACATTTTTCATAAATTTATTACGTGGTGTAAACTGAATTCCAGGGATTTGCCCTAGTATGATCCCGTTAATCTTCCTCCTTAATCCGATGGTTGCCGGTTACTTGGACTAGACACGCTTGAACGGCGATGTCCCTAAAGCTGGCAGTACAAAGTTAGCAGAACATTAGTAGCAACATTCAGTTAATTGATGCTCAATTAATGCTAATTAATGCTCCTAATGACGAATTTAATGCTCCATTGTTTCATAGGAAAAAACAATGCACTGCTAGCTTTAGATAAAGTTAGCAGGACAAAGTTCGGAAATGGCACTTCCGGTGCAGATAGAGCTACCCAAGTACGACCATCATTTAATGCTCATTTAATGCTCCAGGAAAAACATAACTTCGATAACTTTGGACGTCATTTTCCATGAAAAATTGAGCAAAAAAGAAAATGTACTGCTAGCTTTAGATAAAGTTAGCAGGACAAAGTTCGGAAATGGCACTTCCGGTGCAGATAGAGCTACCCAAGCACGACCATCAATTAATGCTCATTTAATGCTCCAGGAAAAACATAACTTCGATAACTTTGGACGTCATTTTCCATGAAAAATTGAGCAAAAAAGAAAATGTACTGCTAGCTTTAGATAAAGTTAGCAGGACAAAGTTCGGAAATGGCACTTCCGGTGCAGATAGAGCTACCCAAGTACGACCATCAATTAATGCTCATTTAATGCTCCAGGAAAAACATAACTTCGATAACTTTGGACGTCATTTTCCATGAAAAATTGAGCAAAAAAGAAAATGTACTGCTAGCTTTAGATAAAGTTAGCAGGACAAAGTTCGGAAATGGCACTTCCGGTGCAGATAGAGCTACCCAAGTACGACCATCAATTAATGCTCATTTAATGCTCCAGGAAAAACATAACTTTGGTAACTTTGGACGTCATTTTCCATGAAAAATTGAGCAAAATAGAAAATGTACTGCTAGCTTTAGATAAAGTTAGCAGGACAAAGTTCGGAAATGGCACTTCCGGTGCAGATAGAGCTACCCAAGTACGACCATCAATTAATGCTCATTTAATGCTCCAGGAAAAACATAACTTTGGTAACTTTGGACGTCATTTTCCATGAAAAACTGAGCAAAAAAGAAAATGTACTGCTAGCTTTAGATAAAGTTAGCAGGACAAAGTTCGGAAATGGCACTTCCGGTGCAGATAGAGCTACCCAAGTACAACCATCAATTAATGCTCATTTAATGCTCCAGGAAAAACATAACTTTGGTAACTTTGGACGTCATTTTCCATGAAAAATTGAGCATAAAAGAAAATGCACTGCTAGCTTTAGATAAAGTTAGCAGGACAAAGTTCGGAAATGGCACTTCCGGTGCAGATAGAGCTGCCCAAGTACGACCATCATTTAATGCTCATTTAATGCTCCAGGAAAAACATAACTTCGATAACTTTGGACGTCATTTTCCATGAAAAATTGAGCAAAAAAGAAAATGTACTGCTAGCTTTAGATAAAGTTAGCAGGACAAAGTTCGGAAATGGCACTTCCGGTGCAGATAGAGCTACCCAAGTACGACCATCAATTAATGCTCATTTAATGCTCCAGGAAAAACATAACTTTGGTAACTTTGGACGTCATTTTCCATGAAAAATTGAGCAAAAAAGAAAATGTACTGCTAGCTTTAGATAAAGTTAGCAGGACAAAGTTCGGAAATGGCACTTCCGGTGCAGATAGAGCTACCCAAGTACAACCATCAATTAATGCTCATTTAATGCTCCAGGAAAAACATAACTTTGGTAACTTTGGACGTCATTTTCCATGAAAAATTGAGCATAAAAGAAAATGCACTGCTAGCTTTAGATAAAGTTAGCAGGACAAAGTTCGGAAATGGCACTTCCGGTGCAGATAGAGCTGCCCAAGTACGACCATCATTTAATGCTCATTTAATGCTCCAGGAAAAACATAACTTCGATAACTTTGGACGTCATTTTCCATGAAAAATTGAGCAAAAAAGAAAATGTACTGCTAGCTTTAGATAAAGTTAGCAGGACAAAGTTCGGAAATGGCACTTCCGGTGCAGATAGAGCTACCCAAGTACGACCATCAATTAATGCTCATTTAATGCTCCAGGAAAAACATAACTTCGATAACTTTGGACGTCATTTTCCATGAAAAATTGAGCAAAAAAGAAAATGTACTGCTAGCTTTAGATAAAGTTAGCAGGACAAAGTTCGGAAATGGCACTTCCGGTGCAGATAGAGCTACCCAAGTACGACCATCAATTAATGCTCATTTAATGCTCCAGGAAAAACATAACTTCGATAACTTTGGACGTCATTTTCCATGAAAAATTGAGCAAAAAAGAAAATGTACTGCTAGCTTTAGATAAAGTTAGCAGGACAAAGTTCGGAAATGGCACTTCCGGTGCAGATAGAGCTACCCAAGTACAACCATCAATTAATGCTCATTTAATGCTCCAGGAAAAACATAACTTTGGTAACTTTGGACGTCATTTTCCATGAAAAATTGAGCATAAAAGAAAATGCACTGCTAGCTTTAGATAAAGTTAGCAGGACAAAGTTCGGAAATGGCACTTCCGGTGCAGATAGAGCTGCCCAAGTACGACCATCATTTAATGCTCATTTAATGCTCCAGGAAAAACATAACTTCGATAACTTTGGACGTCATTTTCCATGAAAAATTGAGCAAAAAAGAAAATGTAGTGCTAGCTTTAGATAAAGTTAGCAGGACAAAGTTCGGAAATGGCACTTCCGGTGCAGATAGAGCTACCCAAGTACGACCATCAATTAATGCTCATTTAATGCTCCAGGAAAAACATAACTTTGGTAACTTTGGACGTCATTTTCCATGAAAAATTGAGCATAAAAGAAAATGCACTGCTAGCTTTAGATAAAGTTAGCAGGACAAAGTTCGGAAATGGCACTTCCGGTGCAGATAGAGCTACCCAAGTACGACCATCAATTAATGCTCATTTAATGCTCCAGGAAAAACATAACTTCGATAACTTTGGACGTCATTTTCCATGAAAAATTGAGCAAAAAAGAAAATGTACTGCTAGCTTTAGATAAAGTTAGCAGGACAAAGTTCGGAAATGGCACTTCCGGTGCAGATAGAGCTACCCAAGTACAACCATCAATTAATGCTCATTTAATGCTCCAGGAAAAACATAACTTTGGTAACTTTGGACGTCATTTTCCATGAAAAATTGAGCATAAAAGAAAATGCACTGCTAGCTTTAGATAAAGTTAGCAGGACAAAGTTCGGAAATGGCACTTCCGGTGCAGATAGAGCTGCCCAAGTACGACCATCATTTAATGCTCATTTAATGCTCCAGGAAAAACATAACTTCGATAACTTTGGACGTCATTTTCCATGAAAAATTGAGCAAAAAAGAAAATGTAGTGCTAGCTTTAGATAAAGTTAGCAGGACAAAGTTCGGAAATGGCACTTCCGGTGCAGATAGAGCTACCCAAGTACGACCATCAATTAATGCTCATTTAATGCTCCAGGAAAAACATAACTTTGGTAAGTTTGGACGTCATTTTCCATGAAAAATTGAGCATAAAAGAAAATGCACTGCTAGCTTTAGATAAAGTTAGCAGGACAAAGTTCGGAAATGGCACTTCCGGTGCAGATAGAGCTACCCAAGTACGACCATCAATTAATGCTCATTTAATGCTCCAGGAAAAACATAACTTCGATAACTTTGGACGTCATTTTCCATGAAAAATTGAGCAAAAAAGAAAATGTACTGCTAGCTTTAGATAAAGTTAGCAGGACAAAGTTCGGAAATGGTACTTCCGGTGCAGATAGAGCTACCCAAGTACGACCATCATTTAATGCTCATTTAATGCTCCAGGAAAAACATAACTTCGATAACTTTGGACGTCATTTTCCATGAAAAATTGAGCAAAAAAGAAAATGTACTGCTAGCTTTAGATAAAGTTAGCAGGACAAAGTTCGGAAATGGCACTTCCGGTGCAGATAGAGCTACCCAAGTACGACCATCAATTAATGCTCATTTAATGCTCCAGGAAAAACATAACTTTGGTAACTTTGGACGTCATTTTCCATGAAAAATTGAGCAAAAAAGAAAATGTACTGCTAGCTTTAGATAAAGTTAGCAGGACAAAGTTCGGAAATGGCACTTCCGGTGCAGATAGAGCTACCCAAGTACGACCATCAATTAATGCTCATTTAATGCTCCAGGAAAAACATAACTTTGGTAACTTTGGACGTCATTTTCCATGAAAAATTGAGCAAAAAAGAAAATGTACCGCTAGCTTTAGATAAAGTTAGCAGGACAAAGTTCGGAAATGGCACTTCCGGTGCAGATAGAGCTACCCAAGTACGACCATCAATTAATGCTCATTTAATGCTCCAGGAAAAACATAACTTTGGTAACTTTGGACGTCATTTTCCATGAAAAATTGAGCAAAAAAGAAAATGTACTGCTAGCTTTAGATAAAGTTAGCAGGACAAAGTTCGGAAATGGCACTTCCGGTGCAGATAGAGCTACCCAAGTACGACCATCAATTAATGCTCATTTAATGCTCCAGGAAAAACATAACTTTGGTAACTTTGGACGTCATTTTCCATGAAAAATTGAGCAAAAAAGAAAATGTACCGCTAGCTTTAGATAAAGTTAGCAGGACAAAGTTCGGAAATGGCACTTCCGGTGCAGATAGAGCTACCCAAGTACGACCATCAATTAATGCTCATTTAATGCTCCAGGAAAAACATAACTTTGGTAACTTTGGACGTCATTTTCCATGAAAAATTGAGCAAAAAAGAAAATGTACTGCTAGCTTTAGATAAAGTTAGCAGGACAAAGTTCGGAAATGGCACTTCCGGTGCAGATAGAGCTACCCAAGTACGACCATCAATTAATGCTCATTTAATGCTCCAGGAAAAACATAACTTTGGTAACTTTGGACGTCATTTTCCATGAAAAATTGAGCAAAAAAGAAAATGTACTGCTAGCTTTAGATAAAGTTAGCAGGACAAAGTTCGGAAATGGCACTTCCGGTGCAGATAGAGCTACCCAAGTACGACCATCAATTAATGCTCATTTAATGCTCCAGGAAAAACATAACTTTGGTAACTTTGGACGTCATTTTCCATGAAAAATTGAGCAAAAAAGAAAATGTACCGCTAGCTTTAGATAAAGTTAGCAGGACAAAGTTCGGAAATGGCACTTCCGGTGCAGATAGAGCTACCCAAGTACGACCATCAATTAATGCTCATTTAATGCTCCAGGAAAAACATAACTTTGGTAACTTTGGACGTCATTTTCCATGAAAAATTGAGCAAAAAAGAAAATGTACTGCTAGCTTTAGATAAAGTTAGCAGGACAAAGTTCGGAAATGGCACTTCCGGTGCAGATAGAGCTGCCCAAGTACGACCATCATTTAATGCTCATTTAATGCTCCAGGAAAAACATAACTTCGATAACTTTGGACGTCATTTTCCATGAAAAATTGAGCAAAAAAGAAAATGTAGTGCTAGCTTTAGATAAAGTTAGCAGGACAAAGTTCGGAAATGGCACTTCCGGTGCAGATAGAGCTACCCAAGTACGACCATCAATTAATGCTCATTTAATGCTCCAGGAAAAACATAACTTTGGTAAGTTTGGACGTCATTTTCCATGAAAAATTGAGCATAAAAGAAAATGCACTGCTAGCTTTAGATAAAGTTAGCAGGACAAAGTTCGGAAATGGCACTTCCGGTGCAGATAGAGCTACCCAAGTACGACCATCAATTAATGCTCATTTAATGCTCCAGGAAAAACATAACTTCGATAACTTTGGACGTCATTTTCCATGAAAAATTGAGCAAAAAAGAAAATGTACTGCTAGCTTTAGATAAAGTTAGCAGGACAAAGTTCGGAAATGGTACTTCCGGTGCAGATAGAGCTACCCAAGTACGACCATCATTTAATGCTCATTTAATGCTCCAGGAAAAACATAACTTCGATAACTTTGGACGTCATTTTCCATGAAAAATTGAGCAAAAAAGAAAATGTACTGCTAGCTTTAGATAAAGTTAGCAGGACAAAGTTCGGAAATGGCACTTCCGGTGCAGATAGAGCTACCCAAGTACGACCATCAATTAATGCTCATTTAATGCTCCAGGAAAAACATAACTTTGGTAACTTTGGACGTCATTTTCCATGAAAAATTGAGCAAAAAAGAAAATGTACTGCTAGCTTTAGATAAAGTTAGCAGGACAAAGTTCGGAAATGGCACTTCCGGTGCAGATAGAGCTACCCAAGTACGACCATCAATTAATGCTCATTTAATGCTCCAGGAAAAACATAACTTTGGTAACTTTGGACGTCATTTTCCATGAAAAATTGAGCAAAAAAGAAAATGTACCGCTAGCTTTAGATAAAGTTAGCAGGACAAAGTTCGGAAATGGCACTTCCGGTGCAGATAGAGCTACCCAAGTACGACCATCAATTAATGCTCATTTAATGCTCCAGGAAAAACATAACTTTGGTAACTTTGGACGTCATTTTCCATGAAAAATTGAGCAAAAAAGAAAATGTACTGCTAGCTTTAGATAAAGTTAGCAGGACAAAGTTCGGAAATGGCACTTCCGGTGCAGATAGAGCTACCCAAGTACGACCATCAATTAATGCTCATTTAATGCTCCAGGAAAAACATAACTTTGGTAACTTTGGACGTCATTTTCCATGAAAAATTGAGCAAAAAAGAAAATGTACCGCTAGCTTTAGATAAAGTTAGCAGGACAAAGTTCGGAAATGGCACTTCCGGTGCAGATAGAGCTACCCAAGTACGACCATCAATTAATGCTCATTTAATGCTCCAGGAAAAACATAACTTTGGTAACTTTGGACGTCATTTTCCATGAAAAATTGAGCAAAAAAGAAAATGTACTGCTAGCTTTAGATAAAGTTAGCAGGACAAAGTTCGGAAATGGCACTTCCGGTGCAGATAGAGCTACCCAAGTACGACCATCAATTAATGCTCATTTAATGCTCCAGGAAAAACATAACTTTGGTAACTTTGGACGTCATTTTCCATGAAAAATTGAGCAAAAAAGAAAATGTACTGCTAGCTTTAGATAAAGTTAGCAGGACAAAGTTCGGAAATGGCACTTCCGGTGCAGATAGAGCTACCCAAGTACGACCATCAATTAATGCTCATTTAATGCTCCAGGAAAAACATAACTTTGGTAACTTTGGACGTCATTTTCCATGAAAAATTGAGCAAAAAAGAAAATGTACCGCTAGCTTTAGATAAAGTTAGCAGGACAAAGTTCGGAAATGGCACTTCCGGTGCAGATAGAGCTACCCAAGTACGACCATCAATTAATGCTCATTTAATGCTCCAGGAAAAACATAACTTTGGTAACTTTGGACGTCATTTTCCATGAAAAATTGAGCAAAAAAGAAAATGTACTGCTAGCTTTAGATAAAGTTAGCAGGACAAAGTTCGGAAATGGCACTTCCGGTGCAGATAGAGCTGCCCAAGTACGACCATCATTTAATGCTCATTTAATGCTCCAGGAAAAACATAACTTCGATAACTTTGGACGTCATTTTCCATGAAAAATTGAGCAAAAAAGAAAATGTAGTGCTAGCTTTAGATAAAGTTAGCAGGACAAAGTTCGGAAATGGCACTTCCGGTGCAGATAGAGCTACCCAAGTACGACCATCAATTAATGCTCATTTAATGCTCCAGGAAAAACATAACTTTGGTAAGTTTGGACGTCATTTTCCATGAAAAATTGAGCATAAAAGAAAATGCACTGCTAGCTTTAGATAAAGTTAGCAGGACAAAGTTCGGAAATGGCACTTCCGGTGCAGATAGAGCTACCCAAGTACGACCATCAATTAATGCTCATTTAATGCTCCAGGAAAAACATAACTTCGATAACTTTGGACGTCATTTTCCATGAAAAATTGAGCAAAAAAGAAAATGTACTGCTAGCTTTAGATAAAGTTAGCAGGACAAAGTTCGGAAATGGTACTTCCGGTGCAGATAGAGCTACCCAAGTACGACCATCATTTAATGCTCATTTAATGCTCCAGGAAAAACATAACTTCGATAACTTTGGACGTCATTTTCCATGAAAAATTGAGCAAAAAAGAAAATGTACTGCTAGCTTTAGATAAAGTTAGCAGGACAAAGTTCGGAAATGGCACTTCCGGTGCAGATAGAGCTACCCAAGTACGACCATCAATTAATGCTCATTTAATGCTCCAGGAAAAACATAACTTTGGTAACTTTGGACGTCATTTTCCATGAAAAATTGAGCAAAAAAGAAAATGTACCGCTAGCTTTAGATAAAGTTAGCAGGACAAAGTTCGGAAATGGCACTTCCGGTGCAGATAGAGCTACCCAAGTACGACCATCAATTAATGCTCATTTAATGCTCCAGGAAAAACATAACTTCGATAACTTTGGACGTCATTTTCCATGAAAAATTGAGCAAAAAAGAAAATGTACTGCTAGCTTTAGATAAAGTTAGCAGGACAAAGTTCGGAAATGGTACTTCCGGTGCAGATAGAGCTACCCAAGTACGACCATCATTTAATGCTCATTTAATGCTCCAGGAAAAACATAACTTCGATAACTTTGGACGTCATTTTCCATGAAAAATTGAGCAAAAAAGAAAATGTACTGCTAGCTTTAGATAAAGTTAGCAGGACAAAGTTCGGAAATGGCACTTCCGGTGCAGATAGAGCTACCCAAGTACGACCATCAATTAATGCTCATTTAATGCTCCAGGAAAAACATAACTTTGGTAACTTTGGACGTCATTTTCCATGAAAAATTGAGCAAAAAAGAAAATGTACTGCTAGCTTTAGATAAAGTTAGCAGGACAAAGTTCGGAAATGGCACTTCCGGTGCAGATAGAGCTACCCAAGTACGACCATCAATTAATGCTCATTTAATGCTCCAGGAAAAACATAACTTTGGTAACTTTGGACGTCATTTTCCATGAAAAATTGAGCAAAAAAGAAAATGTACCGCTAGCTTTAGATAAAGTTAGCAGGACAAAGTTCGGAAATGGCACTTCCGGTGCAGATAGAGCTACCCAAGTACGACCATCAATTAATGCTCATTTAATGCTCCAGGAAAAACATAACTTTGGTAACTTTGGACGTCATTTTCCATGAAAAATTGAGCAAAAAAGAAAATGTACCGCTAGCTTTAGATAAAGTTAGCAGGACAAAGTTCGGAAATGGCACTTCCGGTGCAGATAGAGCTACCCAAGTACGACCATCAATTAATGCTCATTTAATGCTCCAGGAAAAACATAACTTTGGTAACTTTGGACGTCATTTTCCATGAAAAATTGAGCAAAAAAGAAAATGTACTGCTAGCTTTAGATAAAGTTAGCAGGACAAAGTTCGGAAATGGCACTTCCGGTGCAGATAGAGCTACCCAAGTACGGCCATCATTTAATGCTCATTAGATGCTCCAGGAAAAACATAACTTTGGTAACTTTGGACGTCATTTTCCATGAAAAATTGAGCAAAAAAGAAAATGCACTGCTAGCTTTAGATAAAGTTAGCAGGACAAAGTTGGACAGAACTGCCGGGTTCTGGGAAAATTCAGAAAAACAAAGCAAAAATCGCATGTATAGCAAATTTAAAAAATAAAAAAAAAATGCTTCCCCGCGTCTGGGCAGGGATTCGAAACTATGTCATGTCGCATGCTCTGCAGCTAGTGTAGCCAGTGAACCGTTGACGCACTTATGTAACTGCGTGCAGAATGCGTATTTAATTTAGGTCTGTCAGTTCGAGAAGTGAATTTGTGCGTACCATCGGCAACAGTGAGTTTAGATTTCGCGCTTATTTTTCGCTGCGTCTATGCAACATGTAGGGGAACAGGTGCTAAAATGCCATGTCGGAACAAAACGCGCCACTGTAATAAATTTTTAATTTTTTGTATGATTTATGTAATACAGGAAACTTTTATGATACACACGAGTTAATAATGGGAAATAGAAGCGAATAGCGCCATAATTACTGTTGAAAAGTGTATAGATATGCGTATAATATTGCAGTGGCGCGTTTTTCCCCAACTGGGAATTTTATCCAGAATTCCCCTACTAATTTTTGTATGCTTGGCGACACTCTTGGTTGTAGGGTAGGTGGGGGTGATTCTGACTATGATGTGATTTTAATTTTTTTTTCTCGAAAAGTCTAGCAGTTTGTCTGATTTCTCACCAAACTCCACTCGTTCGTTGTCTAGTTGTACCATAACTAACGTTAACTAACATATTGTGCTTTGCTTCGACAGTGTCGTAAACAAATCACCTACCTAAGTGTATTGCTGATGTTAGTTTGCCCTCTGATGTTTTAATATTTTTACAGTTTTGCCCCAGTCTCGAGAAACAAAAAGTGGAAAGTTGTTTTCAAGACACCGCATGTTTTACGTAGGACTACGCAACGTTGATGTAAGTTTACGTGAAAACATAGGTAATTCTCATCCATCACATTTTTCATGTAACATATACGTAAATTATTGGTAACTCGCACTCATACTAACCAGTTTACGTGCGATCCCGGTAGATTTTATCAACGTTCCCATTAACTAGTACATGAAGTTCATGTAAGTTGCTGTACAGAAGTTTACATAATTTTTCACGTGGATGCGATGTGTCGATTTTTTTGAGTGCAGACGATCACGAGGTGGTCGATAGGTGGAAGCAGTTCTTCGATAAACATCTCAAAGGCGATATAATAGAAGGAGACGGAACGAAAGTTCACCTAGGAATACCTACAAACGATAACACAGTACAGGCTCCTCATCTCGAAGAGGCTCGGTGAGAAATTGGTCAGCTGAAGAACAACAGAACCACCGGAAAGGCCCGACTTGCTTCATAATTCTGCAATAATAGCCAAGAATCGCTAACTTCACGTCACTGGATAATTTCAAGGATTTGTGAGGAGGAAAAAATCAGAGAGGTTGAGTACAAGACATGACCGCATATAGGTGACGTAGGACTACGTAAGTCTATTTGATTTGATGAAATCGAAAAATTGTTATGTTAAAATGGTTTGGTTGTGCTGCAGGTTGGAAAATCTAAATTTTTGCAAGTCGATAATTGTTTACAGCGTTTTATTCATTCTCATGATATAAACTACTAAATACTAAATAAGTTAAAATTGTTTGCAAAATGTTTTGTACCTTACTGCCTTATACTGAGTTGACAGTCAAATAAACATTTGCATCACTACGGGTCCCTCTTGCCTTGTCTTGTGCATCATTTTCGAAAGAAAATAATCTAAATGTAATGCTTGACTATGGAAACTATGTAAAGAATTGCCAGCAACTAACTGATGCAAAGCAGCAAATGAAACGTTTAAAACTATTTTCGGATAAGAGAGTTACCGATTTTCCTCACTTTGAGAATTCTGTGTCATGTCATATGCACAAATACCAGACAACAGTTTGGAACAAATTCTTGCAGTGCCTACACAGAGAACAGACTACCAGGTAATTGTCAAAAAGTGTGTAAAAGGTTTTTAAGTAATCTACGAGTAATTCTTCAATAGAGCACCCCTTGAGCAGTAAGTGGCAAACTAAATCTTGATGTCGCTGCGATCGCTGCTATGTAACTCCAGCACAAAGAAATACTGATAAAGGCACATGGATATTTTTTATGCGTTTGGCAAACTATTTCTGGAGGGCGCTACCGACAGATTTTACACACAAAAAACCGATTACTTCCTTCGAGCTTGTTAATCTGTTCTCTGTGGTGCCTATATGGATACAATCTGGCAAAAGGAAAGTATGACCGTTCACTTTTCGAGGACGTTTTACCTTCAGGACATCAATTTGGACTAATTTCAAACTTAAATGTTAAAGGCGGTTGAAGAAAAGGGGTCGTTTTATACTTTAAGAAAATTATTTACCTTCAGCACATCACATTGGACTAAGTTTAATGCTGAAACGATGAAATCGATTGAAGAAGAGGGGTGGTTTTGCACTCTGAGGTACTTCCCAAGCACAGATATCAAATTGGTATAGGTTTAAGCGACGTAAAGAATCTTCAACCTATTGGAACGAGGAGTTTCTGTCACTTTGTTGCAAAAAACACGTGCAAACCATGATGAGGTTTTTTCTCCGACCAATCAGGTAGGGAGGATTCTAGTTGGACAATGCTTCATTATTTTCAGTTTTTCAATAGTGTACACTTACGAAATAATAGTGTTCTTCATTTGAGCCAATTCTTAGAAGATGTTCCGATCAATTGGTACAAAAATATTGAAAATCGATTGGGAAACCGCTATACTATTAGCACAGACAAACAGACGAGACATTCGCGAAAATTCCATCGTCCAATCAAAAACCACTCATTTTTCTAAAAAGCATGTTTCGCAACATGACCACACCGCGGCGCGCGAGTTTTGCTTCGAGATTTCAGTGTAAAACCATACAAATGTAAAAACCCTACAGCATAAAACCGTGCAAATGCAAGCTACTCCGCGACATGCATAACAGAGGGTGCTAGTGGCCAAGCAAAATGTGTAGGACGATGGTTTTAAAAGGATTTTCTTTTATGTGTCATGTCAGTTCGTCAGTGCTATTAGCGTTCAAAACCTGACCACTTTTCGAGAATGATTTTTTGGAATGACACCCTTCCCAGCCAAAGCTTGCCGTAAGACGTAGTCCTACGTCAAAACTACTGGAGGAGTAGAAGAAAGGTGTAGTTTGTCCCATTGACAAAAAGAGCGATCGGCTAGATTGCTGTAACTGCGGCATTACGCTGGTCAACGTCGCCTACAGGATCTTGCTCAAAACATTAAATTGTTTGATTTTGTTACGTCGTCTATCCTCAATAGGAAAAGAGTCCGTAGAGTAGTATCAGGCGCGCTTTATGGAGGCCCGTACTCTTTCGGATCAAATGTTTCACTCGCTGCCAAACCCCCAGAAATGTTGGAAGCGTAACGTGCCCACGTATCATATTTTCGTGGATTTCAGGGCAGCATACGATACAGTCGAGCGCGAAAAACTCTGGCAGATAATGTACGAGAACGGTTTTCCGGACAAACTGACGCAGTTGATCAAAGCTACCCTGGAGCAAGTGACGTGCTACGTGTCAAAATCCCAGCAAATGCCATAGGAAATAGTTGCCGCTTAGTTTACACCGATGACTTACAGATTTATTAGATTCAGATTCGTTTAACCATTTTAAAAAGACAAATAAAATCACCGAATGCAGCGATTAAATTGTTTAAATAGCTAGAATTAAGCATTGTTTTGAAACTGGTGCTGGCTAGGTATAAAATAGAAACAGACTCAAGAACTAGTGTTCCAACCCTACTAGGTCGCTACTATCGCTATTCATTTACGGAATAGATCCAATCAATTCATAGAAATGACTGAAATTTTTTGAGGATTGAACGAATACAATGTTACTGCATTGATAATTGTAACATACAACACATGAGCATGATTTCATGAAGAATAGTATTATTACATGTATGGATTACTTGCAATTATTGCTACAAAGAGACTTACATAGTCTTACGTTAACGATGTGTAATGGGTTGTACACAACCTCTCAGATTTTTGGTATGATGTTAGTTCTCATCTAGTCAATTACCACAAATCAACTTAATTGGCTTACCAAACCGGTGATTAGAGGGTTCAACGCACACCAGCTTACCAATGAAATAGGCCTAAAACTTATCGACTTTGCCACTTCCAAGAATATGGCCGTATGAAGTATTTTTTCTAGCAGACAATCCTACACAAGTACTCCTGGAGGTAACCAAATCAGATAGAATCACAGATCGACCACGTTTTGATCGACGGCCGGTACTTCTCAGACTCTTTCGACGTCAGATGGTATCGAAGCGCCCTACGCTGATTCGGACCACCGATGGTTAAGTGATGGTTAAGATGCGCCCTAAAATCTCCGGTACAGCTTTCGGTACCGACGCCAGTCTCGGTTAGATCTCGCGCGACTGAACCAGCCAGACGTCGCCGTAAACTACGCGCATTCACTCGAAGCTGCGCTGCCGGAGGAGGACGAGTTGGACGGAGCCCCTCTCGAGGACTGTTGGAACACCATCAAAACAGCCATCAGCAGTGTAGCGGCGTACACTATTAGGCATCTGGATCGGAATCAGCGGAACGATTGATTTGACGATGAATGGAGGAGGGTGATGGATGAGGATAACGCTGCGTGGGCAGCCAAGATGCGCAGTGCCACACGTCAGAACATGGTAAGACACAAACAGAAGATGTAGCGAAACCAAATCTTCTGGGAGAAAAAGCGCTACCCGGAAGAGGAGGAATATGTAGAGATGGAGCTGCTACATTGTTCTCAAGAAACGCGAACGCAAAGTGACCGATAAGTGGAAGCAGCACCTGAATGGCGTCCAGGCGGAGAACCATGGCGGTGGGAAAAGCGATTTTGACGATGCAACAAACGGGAAAGAGGTGTCAGCCCAACGATAAGCGAAGATAAGGAGGCCATCATGCAGCTAAAGAACAAGTCAGCTGGGAAAGATGGCATCGGAGCGGAGTGTATTAAAATGGAACCAGAAAAGCTGGTCGTTTGTATGCACCGGCTTATTGTTAGAATTTGGAATACGGAATAGTTACCGGAGAAGTGGAAAGATGGGGTTATCTGCCCGATCTAGAAAAAGGGAGGCAAGTTGGACTGTGACAACTGATTAAATCGGATCCGATTAGAAATTGCGCTTCGATCAGAACACAACGTATGCTATAACACAGGTCGATCGGGACGTTTCGGAACGGGCCCGATCGAAATGTAGAATCGAGGCGATTATCGGCAGAACATCTGTGGCGGTGGGTGAACAGTACACCAGACTAAAGCGCGGAGCTAGTGATGTCCGTTAATCGTTCGATTAATTCAACTAATCGAATAACACATGGAATATTCGAATAACTTTTAATCGAATACTGCCAGCACGAGTAGTTAATTAATCGAATAGTTCAATGAGTACGAATAATGCCCGAACAATGCTGTTTAATAGTTCATAATCGTTCGATTAATCCAATCAAAGAAATATTCGAATATTTTTAATCGAACACCACTGACACGAATAATTGAATTAATCGATTAGTGCAGACAACGCGGCACCGCGCCGTACTGACGCCGCTTGGACAGTAGTATAATAATCGATGGCGATGAGTTTGAGGTAGTCGACGAATTTGTCTACCTTGGTTTACTGGTAATGGAGGACAATGATACCAGCCGTGAGATTCGGAGGCGTATAATCAGCGGAAGTCTTATTTTGAAGCAATTGCGGTCGAGCAGACTAAGTCCCCGTACAAAGTACACCCTCTACAAGACGCTCATTAGACCGGTTGTTCTCTAAGGGCATGAAATATGTACAATGCTCGAGGAGAATCTGCAAGTGCTCGGAGTTTTCGAACGACGAGTGGTAAGATCGATCTTTGGCGGCGTACAGGAGAACGGAGTATGGAGGCGGCGGATGAACCATGAACTCGCACAAGTCTATGGCGAACCCAGTATCCAAAAGGTGGCTAAAGCTGGAGGGATACGATGGGCAGGGCATGTAGCAAGAATGCTGGACATCTGCCCTGCAAAGATGATTTTCGCCTCAAAGTCGGTAGAAACATGGCGACCGGCAGCGCAGCGAGCAAGATGTTTAGATGGTGTCCGAGAAATTGGGGAACGGTAGCCCACAACCGAGTTATATGGAAAAACCTTGTTCAACAGGCTTTGTCTAAAGACAGCAAACCACTTAAGTTAGTAAGTAAACATGGTGAGGAATCGCAACAGGTTTTGACGGAGGACTACGTCTTTGATTTCTATATTGGGGTGCACTTTAGAAAAACGAAAAGGGAACATGTAACGAAAGGTGGTTATAGTTTGACGCTTATAACCAGGGAAGGCACAATCACTTTGACACAATTGTCAATGAGACTGTAGCATCTCAGTCACGCAGAATTTGAAAAAGTTATGTATCGGACGATTGAATAACTAGTTATTACCTACAACTTTTCTGAATAAAGTATTGCTGTATCTTTTCTATTTGTGGTGCTACAATGCTAGTACCTCTTTAGTGACTAAGTAAACGTTCATTTAGTCACTAATGAGTTACTAGCATTGTAGCACCGTAACTACAAAAGATACAGGAAAACTTTATTCAGCAAAATTGTAGATAATAACTAATTCTATAAATAATAAAATTTAGTCAAATTTTGCTTGGCTGAGACGGTACTGTCAAATGAATGTGAATTGAGTCAAAGTGATCGTGCAATCCCTGCTTCCCTACAGTCCCCTCTCGACCTAACAAAATTTCAAAGGATAGCTATAAACTTAGACCAATTCGATGTCGGTGTTAGGAAAGTGTCCCAGAAAAAGTGACAAGTCTCTTCTTTCCAGCAAGACTTCGTAGAACCACGACAAACCTAGTCCAACTTGATGTCCTGAAAGTGAACGGTTATAAAATAGTCTGCGACCAACCTTATTCGCCCGATTGTATTCATATACTGAAAGTATTTAACTGATTACTGATGTCTTAGGTATATGAAAAAGGGATTGTGGGAATATTCATGCATGTGACGTGATGCAGCAATTTTTAAAGTCTGTCTGATCCGAAAACAGAGTTTACTCAAAGAGGCACAAAGCCCAGTATCTTTTACATCGACATACAATAAAAATATATAGTACAAAATAAGTAAAAAACTAAACTTGAATCAGTAAATTTAAAATTGCACAAAAAAGTAGCTAAAAGTCCATGCTATTTCCGCGACGATTGTTCTCCAAGGCCATACGTCGAACTGGCTCGTGAAGTCCATAGTTAGTGCGGTGCGAATCGACGCATAGGAACTGTCGGTTCCGTTGAGGCCGAAGAGGACAGTATAACTGAAGCTGCGACAGAACAGCGGACAGTCAAGAACACCCAACAGTATCTTATGAGCGTCTTAGCAGACAAAGTTCTTCATAAGGCGGAAGAGCATCAGGGGTTCTCCAGGTTATATATCAACTATCTGTAAGGAAATTGACGAAAGTGAACCAGTGGTAAATGATAACCCAGATTATTTATTTATTTTTTTCGTTCAACCACAAGTTGTGCGTTTGTTTGAAGCTAGTTACCTAAAGTTAACTAGTGCTACAAGTCACACAAAAATTTTCATAATGCGACATCGTCGCTAATCACCATAAAAACTACAAGGTATACAGCCCTAAGGATTGTACGAAAGGGTGACGTAGGACTATATCAGATCATTAGATCAAAGACTAATGTAATCTGCATTTCAGGCATATGCATGTTTATAAGAATCTGTGAGTGCCATTAAGAGAAAAAGTGAAATATTCAGATTCAATTCTTCATTGAAAGCAATGGTGGCTTTGACAATACGTGGACGGGGGTTCATAAGTACAACGCCTGCAACCATTGAGATATAGAAATTTCCTTTAAAAATCACTTGTGTGCATAAAGGTTGAAAGAGTAATGAATGACCAGCTCACAGATTATTGTATTAAATATGATTATGCGTAGCTTGACATGTTCCAATAATCTTACTTTAACTCCCTTGTGGCCTTTAAAAGGGCCATTGGTTACAAGTAACATTAACCTTTACGTCCCCGACATCAAAAATGATGGTACTTGCAGTTACACTTTTGGCTCTATCTGCACTTATTTTCATTCGATTTTTGTTCAATTAGTCTTAAAAGAACCTCATTAGATTGGCTTTAATAAAAAAATAAGGTAATAAATTATGGTTCCCTTTTCCCGGAGATATTCTAGATCGCAGTGGGATTTTTTTGACGTCATACGTAGCATGAGATATAAAACTCTGAAATCTGCTTAACCGAGTACGCAAAAGTTATACATTTCATGTGTAGTCAATAAGAATGAATCTTACACTATCCTGTTGAGCGCAAGTTCATGTCCCACACTCCGGAACATCCGGTATGGGTTCTACCGGAACTGAAAATTGACCGTTTTAAATTCTCTTCAGTAATATGACAAATGGGGTATCAAACCAAAGGATTTTTCAACGCAAGTTCTTGGGTGGACTTTAGGATGCATTTTGAGCCGATCTGGACATTCCGGAACATCCGGTACCGGTTCTACCGGAGCTCAAAATTGGCCGTTTTGAGAGAATTCAAAACGGCCAATTTTCAGTTCCGGTAGAACCCATACCGGATGTTCCGGAGTGTGGAACATTAACTTGCGCTCTACAGGATATTGTAACATTCATTCTTATTGACCACAAATGAAATGGATAACTTTTGGGCACTCTGTTAAGCAGATTTATAGTATTATTTCACATGCTACTTATGACGTCAAGAAAATCCCACTGGGATCTGGAATATCTCCGGGAAAATGGAACCAAAATTTATTACCTTATTTTTTCATTAAAGGCCAATCTATTGTGATTCTTTTAAGACTAATAGCATAAAAACCAAATGAAAATAAGTGGAGATAGAGCCAAAAGTGTAACTGCAAGTACCATCATTTTTGATGTCGGGAACGTAAAGGTTAAAGCCAAAACACGTTCATCGTAAATATGACGTGCCATTCGAATGTCCTTCTCTTTTAACATGAATGGCAACAGGCACGTAAGTTAGCGGCGTCGATTCACTATCTTTTGCTTCGAGAATATTTAACTATTTACTTTCACACCTTACCGCTTGTTACACAGCAGAAAATATGGCACATACGCAAAAATTACTGTTTTATTTGTATGAGAGTCCTTATCCTCCTAGCACAGGGGTGAGGGGTCTCAAACCATCATAAAATAAATTGATGCCTCCAAACACCCCCACATGCCAAATTTGGTTCCATTTGCTCGATTAGTTCTCGAGTTATGAGGGAATTAGTATGTTATTTGCAATGGAGCCCCCCTCCTATAGAGGGAAGGGGTCATAATCCACCATAGAAAAAATTCTTGTCTTCTGAAACCTCCACATGCTAAATTTGGTTCTATTTGCTTAATAAGTTCTCGAGTTATGAGTTTGTATGGGAGCCCCCCCCCCCTCTCAGAAGGGGAAGGGGTCTCAGTACACCATAGAAAAAATCCTGCCTTCTGAAACCTCCACATGCCAAATTTGGTTCCATTTGCTTGATTAGTTAGTTGAATAAGAACCCCCCTCTTACGCCCTCCTTAAAATTGCTTTCTTGAAATTGCTTCCCCATAAAATTGCTGGTCACTTTATCTATCCAACGACATATAAATTGTTCAGTTTCATGCAGTAGTTCAGAAGTTATTACAATTTGAAATCTTTCATTCAAACGTTACACTTCTATTTTCGTTTTTACAAAGTGCTACCCAGTCCTAGTATAGTAAACAAAGACGTAGTCCTACGTCAAAAGTGTGATTGTGGCCTGATGAAACTCTTGGTGAACCTACGAACTCTAAGAAATGGATATAACAGATATACAAAGCACGAGCATTTAGGAAATTTGAACTTGTCTTCTGATATCAAATTTATTGGAATGTTTGAGTGCATTTATTACAATACAGTAAATTAAAAATTTACGTGACAAACTTTTGCAAAATGTCAAGCTTTGTCGAATTGAGTTTTTTTCGGTGAAAATAAAAGCTATGATGCTTTCAGCGGACGTTTCGACTTACTATCCTTTAGTCATTGACTACGCATTAAACATCTATTCTCACTTCTCACATTGTTCTATAACTATAACAGTTAGTAATAGTTATAGTGGACGACGCAGTGAGAATAGATGTTTAATGCGTAGTCAATGACTGAAGGAGAGTAAGTCGAAATGTCCGCTGAAAGCATCATAGCTTTTATTTTCACCGAAAAAATCAACTAAAGTTATACATAAAATTCACGGTGACGAACTCTAACAATATTTGTTGAATTGAACCGGCATTCGTGGTCCAACGTGAGGCCCTAGTTAGTGAATCTAGGCACAGACCTTCATACTTTTCGTGATTTCTACCAGCACTTATTACTTCAACGTTGCGTAGTCCTACGTAAAACATGCGGTGTCTTGAAAACAACTTTCCACTTTTTGTTTCTCGAGACTGGGGCAAAACTGTAAAAATATTAAAACATCAGAGGGCAAACTAACATCAGCAATACACTTAGGTAGGTGATTTGTTTACGACACTGTCGAAGCAAAGCACAATATGTTAGTTAACGTTAGTTATGGTACAACTAGACAACGAACGAGTGGAGTTTGGTGAGAAATCAGACAAACTGCTAGACTTTTCGAGAAAAAAAAATTAAAATCACATCATAGTCAGAATCACCCCCACCTACCCTACAACCAAGAGTGTCGCCAAGCATACAAAAATTAGTAGGGGAATTCTGGATAAAATTCCCAGTTGGGGAAAAACGCGCCACTGCAATATTATACGCATATCTATACACTTTTCAACAGTAATTATGGCGCTATTCGCTTCTATTTCTCATTATTAACTCGTGTGTATCATAAAAGTTTCCTGTATTACATAAATCATACAAAAAATTAAAAATTTATTACAGTGGCGCGTTTTGTTCCGACATGGCATTTTAGCACCTGTTCCCCTACATGTTGCATAGACGCAGCGAAAAATAAGCGCGAAATCTAAACTCACTGTTGCCGATGGTACGCACAAATTCACTTCTCGAACTGACAGACCTAAATTAAATACGCATTCTGCACGCAGTTACATAAGTGCGTCAACGGTTCACTGGCTACACTAGCTGCAGAGCATGCGACATGACATAGTTTCGAATCCCTGCCCAGACGCGGGGAAGCATTTTTTTTTTATTTTTTAAATTTGCTATACATGCGATTTTTGCTTTGTTTTTCTGAATTTTCCCAGAACCCGGCAGTTCTGTCCAACTTTGTCCTGCTAACTTTATCTAAAGCTAGCAGTGCATTTTCTTTTTTGCTCAATTTTTCATGGAAAATGACGTCCAAAGTTACCAAAGTTATGTTTTTCCTGGAGCATCTAATGAGCATTAAATGATGGCCGTACTTGGGTAGCTCTATCTGCACCGGAAGTGCCATTTCCGAACTTTGTCCTGCTAACTTTATCTAAAGCTAGCAGTACATTTTCTTTTTTGCTCAATTTTTCATGGAAAATGACGTCCAAAGTTACCAAAGTTATGTTTTTCCTGGAGCATTAAATGAGCATTAATTGATGGTCGTACTTGGGTAGCTCTATCTGCACCGGAAGTGCCATTTCCGAACTTTGTCCTGCTAACTTTATCTAAAGCTAGCGGTACATTTTCTTTTTTGCTCAATTTTTCATGGAAAATGACGTCCAAAGTTACCAAAGTTATGTTTTTCCTGGAGCATTAAATGAGCATTAATTGATGGTCGTACTTGGGTAGCTCTATCTGCACCGGAAGTGCCATTTCCGAACTTTGTCCTGCTAACTTTATCTAAAGCTAGCAGTACATTTTCTTTTTTGCTCAATTTTTCATGGAAAATGACGTCCAAAGTTACCAAAGTTATGTTTTTCCTGGAGCATTAAATGAGCATTAATTGATGGTCGTACTTGGGTAGCTCTATCTGCACCGGAAGTGCCATTTCCGAACTTTGTCCTGCTAACTTTATCTAAAGCTAGCAGTACATTTTCTTTTTTGCTCAATTTTTCATGGAAAATGACGTCCAAAGTTATCGAAGTTATGTTTTTCCTGGAGCATTAAATGAGCATTAAATGATGGTCGTACTTGGGTAGCTCTATCTGCACCGGAAGTACCATTTCCGAACTTTGTCCTGCTAACTTTATCTAAAGCTAGCAGTACATTTTCTTTTTTGCTCAATTTTTCATGGAAAATGACGTCCAAAGTTATCGAAGTTATGTTTTTCCTGGAGCATTAAATGAGCATTAATTGATGGTCGTACTTGGGTAGCTCTATCTGCACCGGAAGTGCCATTTCCGAACTTTGTCCTGCTAACTTTATCTAAAGCTAGCAGTACATTTTCTTTTTTGCTCAATTTTTCATGGAAAATGACGTCCAAAGTTATCGAAGTTATGTTTTTCCTGGAGCATTAAATGAGCATTAAATGATGGTCGTACTTGGGTAGCTCTATCTGCACCGGAAGTGCCATTTCCGAACTTTGTCCTGCTAACTTTATCTAAAGCTAGCAGTACATTTTCTTTTTTGCTCAATTTTTCATGGAAAATGACGTCCAAAGTTATCGAAGTTATGTTTTTCCTGGAGCATTAAATGAGCATTAATTGATGGTCGTACTTGGGTAGCTCTATCTGCACCGGAAGTGCCATTTCCGAACTTTGTCCTGCTAACTTTATCTAAAGCTAGCAGTACATTTTCTTTTTTGCTCAATTTTTCATGGAAAATGACGTCCAAAGTTATCGAAGTTATGTTTTTCCTGGAGCATTAAATGAGCATTAAATGATGGTCGTACTTGGGTAGCTCTATCTGCACCGGAAGTGCCATTTCCGAACTTTGTCCTGCTAACTTTATCTAAAGCTAGCAGTACATTTTCTTTTTTGCTCAATTTTTCATGGAAAATGACGTCCAAAGTTATCGAAGTTATGTTTTTCCTGGAGCATTAAATGAGCATTAAATGATGGTCGTACTTGGGTAGCTCTATCTGCACCGGAAGTGCCATTTCCGAACTTTGTCCTGCTAACTTTATCTAAAGCTAGCAGTACATTTTCTTTTTTGCTCAATTTTTCATGGAAAATGACGTCCAAAGTTATCGAAGTTATGTTTTTCCTGGAGCATTAAATGAGCATTAAATGATGGTCGTACTTGGGTAGCTCTATCTGCACCGGAAGTGCCATTTCCGAAATTTGTCCTGCTAACTTTATCTAAAGCTAGCAGTACATTTTCTTTTTTGCTTAATTTTTCATGGAAAATGACGTCCAAAGTTATCGAAGTTATGTTTTTCCTGGAGCATTAAATGAGCATTAAATGATGGTCGTACTTGGGTAGCTCTATCTGCACCGGAAGTGCCATTTCCGAACTTTGTCCTGCTAACTTTATCTAAAGCTAGCAGTACATTTTCTTTTTTGCTCAATTTTTCATGGAAAATGACGTCCAAAGTTATCGAAGTTATGTTTTTCCTGGAGCATTAAATGAGCATTAATTGATGGTCGTACTTGGGTAGCTCTATCTGCACCGGAAGTGCCATTTCCGAACTTTGTCCTGCTAACTTTATCTAAAGCTAGCAGTACATTTTCTTTTTTGCTCAATTTTTCATGGAAAATGACGTCCAAAGTTATCGAAGTTATGTTTTTCCTGGAGCATTAAACGAGCATTAAATGATGGTCGTACTTGGGTAGCTCTATCTGCACCGGAAGTGCCATTTCCGAACTTTGTCCTGCTAACTTTATCTAAAGCTAGCAGTACATTTTCTTTTTTGCTCAATTTTTCATGGAAAATGACGTCCAAAGTTATCGAAGTTATGTTTTTCCTGGAGCATTAAATGAGCATTAAATGATGGTCGTACTTGGGTAGCTCTATCTGCACCGGAAGTGCCATTTCCGAACTTTGTCCTGCTAACTTTATCTAAAGCTAGCAGTACATTTTCTTTTTTGCTCAATTTTTCATGGAAAATGACGTCCAAAGTTATCGAAGTTATGTTTTTCCTGGAGCATTAAATGAGCATTAAATGATGGTCGTACTTGGGTAGCTCTATCTGCACCGGAAGTGCCATTTCCGAAATTTGTCCTGCTAACTTTATCTAAAGCTAGCAGTACATTTTCTTTTTTGCTTAATTTTTCATGGAAAATGACGTCCAAAGTTATCGAAGTTATGTTTTTCCTGGAGCATTAAATGAGCATTAAATGATGGTCGTACTTGGGTAGCTCTATCTGCACCGGAAGTACCATTTCCGAACTTTGTCCTGCTAACTTTATCTAAAGCTAGCAGTACATTTTCTTTTTTGCTCAATTTTTCATGGAAAATGACGTCCAAAGTTATCGAAGTTATGTTTTTCCTGGAGCATTAAATGAGCATTAATTGATGGTCGTACTTGGGTAGCTCTATCTGCACCGGAAGTGCCATTTCCGAACTTTGTCCTGCTAACTTTATCTAAAGCTAGCAGTGCATTGTTTTTTCCTATGAAACAATGGAGCATTAAATTCGTCGTTAGGAGCATTAATTAGCATTAATTGAGCATCAATTAACTGAATGTTGCTACTAATGTTCTGCTAACTTTGTACTGCCAGCTTTAGGGACATTGAACGGCGACGCAAACTATAGCTGGTCTTACTTGTAGCAAAAGTGCTCAACGGTGAAATAGATTCCCCGAATTCCCGTATATTACAACGTATGCTGAGATCGTCTTCGATGCTTGTTAACCGATGTTTCGCCGGATAAACTTCGGTTATTTTGAACCAGCAGCATTTTGTTTTAGATTTATTACCAGAACGTGTGTGGACTTTGAATCAAAAGCGATGATTTTTGTATTACTTTACTGCAATGGAATCGAACTTTGATATAATCGAATAATGCTAACTGACACTTGGCTTCACGAGAAGATTCACAGCTATTCGGAAACGCTTTTTTCGTGTTTAGACGTGACCGTAACAGCAGCTGAACAACACAAAATCCCATATCAAAAATCTGTTGATCGCTATCTCCAGCAAGCTAAATTGCTCCATCGACCATCGATCTATGAAAAACTGGCTATGGGTAAAAGCCGCAGTGGAGGATCGTTCTTTGAGTATCAGTCTAATATATAGAGCAAGGAGGGGTAAAAGTGCGATGGAGGTAAAAGTTCGATTCAATGATTTATCGGTGCCGAGCAAATTGACTACATTGGCATGGATGGGTAACTACTTTGACAGCTTGAATCAAACGTAAACTTTGGTTCCTTACGAAGCATAGTAGCTGAGTTATGTGCAAAGGTCATTTTAGGGCGGTTTTGATGTGTTTCGTTATTCGTGTTTTCGTTTATACGGCACGGTGTTATCGTTATACGGCAAATACGATATCAACAGGAGGATATTACTTGTTGAAAATTTGTGGCAGCGTTTTACATCACTTACATATCTGTATTGAAAATACGGTTAAAAGAATTTACAAAATATATTTCGCTTTTTCATAATTTAATCAAACCCCGTCAAGCGTCTTGCGGGGTATAAGTTCGATTCACGGACGGGGCAAAAGTGCGATTCATGGATGAGGCAAAAATGTGTAGCTAATTATATACAGCTTTAGGCACTATATTACAGATACTAGAAATGGAAGATCAGCAGAAAACTGTGTGCTCTTCAGATGTTGGCCGAAGGAAAACGATTTTTCCGCTGATGAAATAAAAAACAAACGGCGGGCCTTTGCCCCGCGGTATTCGCCCTTTTGCCTCGCTAGTGGGGTAAAAGTGCGAATCGGCACTTGATCAATAGAATGAAGAATTTATTTCACATAACACTATTATTCCAGATGATTTATAGTTGACTGTGAAGATATAGAGTTCCTGCATCACTATAAAATATATTTTATTGTTGTCCTTCTTTATATCGCACGAAAATTGATGACAACTTCAAACATCGCACTTATGCCCCGCCTTACTCTATACCCCCTAGCCGAAAGGACGACAATAGGGGTACCAGCGAGCATATCGACTCAGCTGAAAATATGTTCTGGATCGTTTCTCAATTCTATTCTCTCGATGCCAACCATCCCGCTCTCGAAGTTGCTTCAACTTTACCGGTTGCCGTTGTTAATGTTATCAACGGCAACGGTTTAGACTTTTACCGAACGGATTTTGAACGCTTAGCTACAACCAATAAGCATGTCTATTGGCAATTCTTGCCTTTTTCTCACGATGTTAACATCGCGGTTAATCAACTTATTACCAATATAAACCATTTGTTCTCCGCCCGATTATGTTACCATACGCCAACCTACACGCAAGCACCCATAAATAAAACACCTAAAAATTCTTCGTTAATATGTTGTCATAGACTATAAGACAATTATAGTTCAAAATAATGGACGCAGTGGTTCAGTACCCAACAGAACAGAATGTTGTCAAAGTTCATGACTGTAGCTTTTTTTCGTCACATCTAGTCGATAGGTAGTTTCCACGAGATGACTCTACATGCCTCACAGCACGCGGAACGATAGACCAACTAAAAGACGAGTTTGGTGAACAATTAATCTCTCGTTTCGGATCTGTAATTTGCTCATCTAGATCGTGTAGGTTAGCCCCTCTAGACTACGCATTCATCAACGCCAACTGGGTAGCCATTGCTAGAGCGTTACACAAAATGGCTGTCATTTACGGGATTCACGATTTAAAAAAATCCTTTACTGTGAGATGCTGACACCGTGCCACGCCTAACTAAACCAACTGAATCAGTATAGCTAATTTGACCGCTACGTAGTCTCTGCAGAATAGCTATGAAGAGGTGAAACTTTATTTTTGGAGTGAACTTATAACCTTTTTGGAAGAACGAGGCAAAACAAACCTATAATTCGAAAACCATTACCTCGGTTCGTATGACCTAAATACTTTCTATGACATAGTTTTAAAGAACAGATCGATCATTTTCTCTTTTTTGAATACGATAAGCCCGAAAAAGCAACCTTCTATTTCATTATTATGAAAACTCAGTTGATTATTTTCCCTCCCGAATTGATTCGGGATGTTTCAAGTGCAGAAAAACTATCCCATGGGATGATGGTGATCGCGTTCAACCGAACGCTATCATCCTCGGTGTTTACACTCCCTACCCCAGGGCTCGGAGAGAACCGGTTGAATGATTCGGAGTTCATGGCAAGCATAAAGGAAGCATATTCCATCCAACCCACCAACCCAGGATGGGGGAGAGGAGGCTACCTCCTGGCACACCAAGGAAGATGAAGGCGAAGACGAAGGCGCACGCGAAGTAACGCGTAGAACACATCACCTACAATATCTTTGCAACAGCAACAGCAACAGCAACAGCAACAACCCAGCGAACCACGAAACGTTATGGCAGCAGAACCGGTTTTCTTTTGCATCGTTCAGTACGCTGGTTGTTGTTGGTTGGTAGTTGGTACAGGCTTTGCATTTTTTCGATCTCGTTCATGCTGCGGTGTCGTGGTGGTTGTTTGCTGTTGCCTGTTTGTCTGAGCAGGAAAACCAATCATTCACCACCACTCAGCAGCAGCGATACGGCAAAGAAGATCGATCTGATGCGAATCTGAAGCGCTGAGAGGAAGCGAGCAAGATAAAATTGCAATAACAGTTACATTTCGAACAATTTTCGATTCGAAATCTAATACGCAGGTAAGAAGTTTCGTGGGAAACTGGATGATTTTAATCATAAATATGACTTGGCTTTTTGCCTTCACTCTCAAAACCAACATCAGGTTATTACCCTAATGAGAAAATTATGGTTGGTGTTTTCATGCTTCATAAAAACTAACGTGCTGCATTCCGATAGGCCTCTAATACTTTTACAGAACAGTCTCGTTTTCTTCGCCGAACCATCGTTTAAGCATGGCTTCTGACAGATCAATCGGTACAGATTTTTTTTTTCTTGCAGTGAGCCGAAGCAAGCTGTCAGTAACTATTGAGCGTACAAGCTATCATTAGCCTGCCGGGTAAGCCACGTTCTGTCAACTGCAATATCGACATTTGCTATTACTTCACATGCACAGCCATTGCCGTTTGTTTGACCAAATTGGTATGTACCTACTTCAAAAGCTCAGGTAAGCGAAACTAGTTCAAGTGGACATCGGGTTGGACCTCGCGTCTTGAGAGCCAAGTGGTGGCCAGTTTTTTTTACACTTCACCAACCTCGCTCATCGGTTTGCTGGGGCTTGGGCTGGTAGTACTCACTCGACTTGGGACAAACCGTCGCAATTGCTTTTGCACATATCACTTTTTTGCCAACATACTCAACCGTAATCATAATAATTACGGTTCAGAAATTACTCTCATTCGTCAAAACATAGCAGTAAGGTGATCGTGTTCAGCAGCAGCCGCTTGTTTGCCGATCTGTTTACTGGGCAAACATCGAATTTTGTGTTTCCATTTACAGGGGAACGGGACTGGCGGTGGAGGAGGAGACTCGGTTCGGAAGAACACAGCCAAGCCAGCCAGAATGTTATTACAAACGATTTGGAACCAGTTTTTCGTGCGGGTTTTGTTTTAGCGCGCGATCTCTCCACCACTGACTGCATTGTTGCCAGGTCAACAGGAGGCGGCTCAAGGCAGTCTGGAATGGAGTCACAACCTAGTCATTCACCGTCACGCGGCTCGCTGGGTGGTTTCGGATGGGCCACCAAATGTTGTTGATCGTTTTCAATGAGAAGTTTGTGTGCACACAAAGAGCACTTACTGCAGCAGCAGCAGCGGCCAGTGCGCGCGGCATGAATGGGAAGCCCACCACAGAATGTGAAGGATCTGCCTGCGACGCAGAAGGTTCACATTCGGATCGACCGCTGGTCGGTCGATCGGTCGGTCAGTCAGTCGATAGCGAGGTTGTCCGTTGTGGTGCAGGTGATGCAAAAAAGTAACGGTTCCGAATTGCTGCTCTCCAGGAAGAAGGAGGTGACCGATAATAAACTTCACAGCTAACCGGCCGCCAGCAGAACAAGTTTTCAACCATTTCGACGACCCCAGGGGCTAATTATTGCCTGCTTTTGGTGTGCTTCCTTACCAGAAGTTTTCGAGTGAAATTTTCTAACGGCAGCGGGGAAAATTGGGATCTGTTGAACAGAACGACAGTGCTCCGGTGCTGATCAGATAAGAATCTCATCAAAATATTTTCGAAAAATTACACGCATTACGTTATTGTTCATACACACATACAAAACATCATCTTCTGGGAATGAAAATTTATAAAAAGTACATGATATTGTTTCCTTTTTTCTTTTTAGTTGGACGCTAGATCGGCACCTTACTTATAATTGATTTATAAAAAATCAATTGCTTTTATGTGTTCCAAACTTTCAAACTTATTTTGAGGTTTAAATAACTCTACTGATGACAGAGACACTTGGGATTGTGAACAAGAGCCGTAGACTATAAACCATTGCATTGGACATTATACGAGAGTGGTAAAAAGACCTAAATGATTATGTGCGCTTCTTTGGTGTTATTAAAAACCTATTTTCACTTTTGCAGAATTCTCACAGCTTCAGTAACGTATGCACAGTTTTTAATTTGACTCGTCTCGATCTCGATTGAAAACTATAAAATAATATAACTAATGGGTTGTTAAAGTCAGGCTATAGGTATACTTATTGCATTGCAATTCAGTTTATTATGTGAGAAACTAATTAAAATTTACCTTGCAGAAAACACCATGCGTCTCCATTGCATTGTCGAAACTTAATCTCTTTATAAAAAATTATATGTCAGCAAAAGAAAATTACACCTTTTCAAATTTTTCATCTTTCATGCAAAAAAGCTTAGCTTTCTTAGTGCTTCTTTTACCATCCAACAGACCCTGCAGAAATGTCGGGATTGATTTCAAAGCAGCATACGATATAGTCGTGCGAGCCACCTATGGCAGATAATGCACGAAAGCGGTTCGAATCCCTTCGAGACGCGGGGAGGGTTGAGCCAGGGTGACGGCTTATCCCACATGCTGTTCAGCATCGCTTTTGAGGGGGTGATCCGACGAGCGGTCATCGAAACGAGAGGCACGATTTTCACCAACAGTAGCCACGACTAGGAGTATTGGCCTAGACATAAATGCGTCGAACATCAAATACATGAAAGGAAGAAGCTCAAAGGAAACAAATGCGTGCCTACTACGGACGGTAACCGTTAACAACGCTGAACTTGAAGTGGTAGATGAGTTCTTGTATTTGGGATCGCTGGGAACCGTGGACAACGAAACCAGTAAGCAGTTCCAGCAGCGCATTCAAGTTGGAATTCGAATCTCCTTTGCCCTTCGCAAACCGCCACGATTGAGAAGCATACGACGCCTAGGCTGACAAATGTACAAATCGCTAATCCGACCAGTAGTTCTTTATGGACTTAAAGCCGTGACGCTGCCTACGGAGAACTTACGCGCTCTTGTCTAGAGAGAGGTTTCAATTCACCATAGAAAAAATTCTTGTCTCCAAAAACACCCACATGTCAAATTTAGTTTAGTTGCTTGGAAATTGGAGGGGGGGCTCTTAAAAGGGAGAGACGTCATTATTCCCCTCCCAAAGAGGGGAGTGGTCTCAATTCACCATAGAAAAAAAATTGCCCCCAAAAACACCCACATACTAAATATGGTTCCATTTGCTTGATTAGTTCTGGAGTTATGAGGAAATTTGTATTTCAGTTGTATAGGAGCCCCCCTCCTAAAGTGGGTGGGGGGGTTCTAAATTCACCATAGAAAAAATTCTTGTCTCCAAAAATACCCACATGTCAAAGTTCGTTCCATTTGCTTGATTAGTTCTCGCGTTATGCAGAAAATTGTGTTTCATTTGTATGGGAGCCCCCCCTCTTAGTGGGGGGAGGGGTCTTTTACCATCGAGAGAACATTCCCTAGCCCCAAAAACCTCTATATGCAAATTTTCACGCCGATCGCTTCAGTAGTTTTCGATTCTATAAGGAACATACGGACAGACAGACAGACAGAAATCCTTATTTATAGGTATAGATTTATCCAAAACTAGCTGATTACCCGATCTTACTCGGAGCCCTTTTACCTCTCAGTCAGTTTGTCAGTTTTCCTCATGTTGTCCCCCAGCCACTTGCAAATCTGACTTCTTCCCAGTAATCTCTACAAATCGACAAAAAACCGTTTTTGAACCTTCCCTTTGTTAACGGACACCCTATCACCTATATTCAGAAATCCAGCAACTTTTACAACTGTTATCGTTCCAATTGCAAGAGAAACGTACCCCTTTACCCATTTGAATCTTTCTTTCCCCTTGTAAGAGACCATCTCCCCTTTTTTGTCAACCCCCCTGCGCTGATTCTATTAAGACAAAATACATGTGTTTGACAAACGACGTTTAATGAAGAACCTTCCAGAAGTTCCGGAGCTATGGCGAAACATACATTCATACTCACGTTCTTCGTCCCCCTACTTGTCAATTCTTAGTCAATTCTTAGTTAATTATGCATTGGTTTGCTCTATGAAAATCACTATAATGGAAACTAAACAAAGGTCTTTTTTATCATATATTCCTCTTCGGTGGAACACCCTCTTTTCTTAAAATTATTTCCACAACTGCAATCAGTTTAAATGCAAGAGAAACGCATCCCCTTTTACTTAGCCCCTTGTTAAGGCCCCCCCACCTTTTGGCAACCTCCCAGTGCTGAATCCCTTATGTCAAATGTGCCAAGTTTGATGAAGAACCATCCAGGCGTTACGGAGTTAGGGCTTCCCCCTCCCCTGTAATGAACACCCCCGCTCCCTTTTGTCAATCCCTTAAGTTCTGAGTTCTTTATGTTAAGGAACATATGTGCCAAGTTTGATGAAAAAGCGTCCAGGAATTTCGGAGTTATGCCCCCCCCTCTTATCAACCCCACGGTGCTGATTCCCTTATATCAAGGAATATGTGTGCCAAGTTTGGTGGAAGTCGGTCAAGGCGTTCTGGAGTTATGGTGCAACATACAAACAAACTCACACTCGCTTTTATTTATTCAAAATTAGGCCATTGCAAATTATATTTTTTAAGTTTTTGTCTTCCCGCACTTGAAAATTGGCTCTAAAAATCGGGGCACAAAAAAAATTGTTAAACTTGAGTAAAAAATGTTTGAATAAAATCAATTATCTGTGGGTTTCACAGCCTAAAGAACTCGAAAAAAGAGTGTACGGAGTGTTTACGCTTCTAGAACGAAACAAAAATGGCAGTACAAATAAGGCCATTACAAATATTTTATAAAATTTTTGTCCTTCCGGTGTTGGGCCACTGAAGGGGGGGGGGGGGGCGAAAAAAAAACAAAGAGATTTTTTTAAGCGAGCAAAAAAAATATTGATTTTCGGTATTTTTACTTAAAGTTTAAACGTGAAAACCAAATCTATTCTTGCTTTTAATATATACGTTATTATTTTCCAGGCAAAAATCTACGAAAAAATACAAAAACGAAAAAAACAAATTCGGCCGATTTTCGGAAATTCCGTTGTTCGAATTTTCATTTCTGTTTCATGCTAGAAGCCTTAACTCAACTCGTACACTCATTTTTCGAGTTTTTCAGGCTGTAGAACCCACAGACAGTTGATTTTATGAAAAAAATAATTAACTTATATCCTACAAATTATTTTTTGCCCCACGATTTTTCAAGCCAATTTCCAAGGGGGGGTGACAAAAACTTTTGAAATTATTTGCAATGGCCTAATGTAGTTTCCGAAAACCGGCAAAAAATGTTATCGATTTTGACTCTATTTTGGAAGGATTTTGCATGCAAAATAACAACGTATATATCACAAGTAAGAATAAATTCGGGTTTCACGATTAAACTTCAAGCAAAAATTCCCAAAAATCTTCATTTTTTTGCGTGATTAAAAAAATCTTTTTGATTTTTTTCGCTCCCCCCCCCCCTCTAGTGGCCGAACACCGGAAGGACAAAAACTTTATAAAATATTTGTAATGGCCTAATAAAAATAATGAAAAATGAAAAATGAAAAATGAAAAATGAAAAATGAAAAATGAAAAATGAAAAATGAAAAATGAAAAATGAAAAATGAAAAATGAAAAATGAAAAATGAAAAATGAAAAATGAAAAATGAAAAATGAAAAATGAAAAATGAAAAATGAAAAATGAAAAATGAAAAATGAAAAATGAAAAATGAAAAATGAAAAATGAAAAATGAAAAATGAAAAATGAAAAATGAAAAATGAAAAATGAAAAATGAAAAATGAAAAATGAAAAATGAAAAATGAAAAATGAAAAATGAAAAATGAAAAATGAAAAATGAAAAATGAAAAATGAAAAATGAAAAATGAAAAATGAAAAATGAAAAATGAAAAATGAAAAATGAAAAATGAAAAATGAAAAATGAAAAATGAAAAATGAAAAATGAAAAATGAAAAATGAAAAATGAAAAATGAAAAATGAAAAATGAAAAATGAAAAATGAAAAATGAAAAATGAAAAATGAAAAATGAAAAATGAAAAATGAAAAATGAAAAATGAAAAATGAAAAATGAAAAATGAAAAATGAAAAATGAAAAATGAAAAATGAAAAATGAAAAATGAAAAATGAAAAATGAAAAATGAAAAATGAAAAATGAAAAATGAAAAATGAAAAATGAAAAATGAAAAATGAAAAATGAAAAATGAAAAATGAAAAATGAAAAATGAAAAATGAAAAATGAAAAATGAAAAATGAAAAATGAAAAATGAAAAATGAAAAATGAAAAATGAAAAATGAAAAATGAAAAATGAAAAATGAAAAATGAAAAATGAAAAATGAAAAATGAAAAATGAAAAATGAAAAATGAAAAATGAAAAATGAAAAATGAAAAATGAAAAATGAAAAATGAAACATGGAATGAAAAATGAAAAATGAAAAATGAAAAATGAAAAATGAAAAATGAAAAATGAAAAATGAAAAATGAAAAATGAAAAATGAAAAATGAAAAATGAAAAATGAAAAATGAAAAATGAAAAATGAAAAATGAAAAATGAAAAATGAAAAATGAAAAATGAAAAATGAAAAATGAAAAATGAAAAATGAAAAATGAAAAATGAAAAATGAAAAATGAAAAATGAAAAATGAAAAATGAAAAATGAAAAATGAAAAATGAAAAATGAAAAATGAAAAATGAAAAATGAAAAATGAAAAATGAAAAATGAAAAATGAAAAATGAAAAATGAAAAATGAAAAATGAAAAATGAAAAATGAAAAATGAAAAATGAAAAATGAAAAATGAAAAATGAAAAATGAAAAATGAAAAATGAAAAATGAAAAATGAAAAATGAAAAATGAAAAATGAAAAATGAAAAATGAAAAATGAAAAATGAAAAATGAAAAATGAAAATGTTAACATTTTTTCAATTTGTCGTTATTCGGGTGCAGTTTTTTGTCAGTTCTTGACACAATTGTGGAAACATGTTTAATTCATAGGGCATGTAAATACTCACACCATTCGTGCACTAGATGAATTAAACATAGGGACAGTAAATAAATACAGTACGCGACCATACTACACTGAAATATTTGTATACTTGACAGAGCGAAAGAGGATTTGAAAACTCCTGGAAGCTATAAAATATTTCTTTAGCGCGGCAATACTATAACTAACCAGGGAAAGAGAATCAAAACCGACATCACTGTCGTGTAAAAAAATGCTCTGAATAATTGAAAAATATTACATCGAACTGAATGCGATACCCTTAAATTAAGCATTCGACAGGAAATAGCACAATTACGAGTCACAAGTCAGAATTATGACATTCCAATTTTACGCCACGGCAACTGCACTCATTATATTTTTATTTCGATTTTTTTTCTCGCACCGCAACACAATAGCTTACTGCATCGGAATGCTAACGACATTGTACACAATCAGCGATTCCAAACCACCCACCCACAGTATCAATGAATATTTAAGAGCATGATTTTGACACCCACGCGCAGCCAAACCTTCGAACGAACCGTTTCGATGGTTCGTGTTCTGGCTGCCATTGTCATTTGATCCTTGCGATTCCCATTATCATCATCGTCATCATCGTCATCATCATCATCTTCCTCTTCGTTTCTCATCAGCCTGCAAAATAGTGAATGATCTTTGCCATTGGCAAAAGCAATGACGCATTGAACATTCAACACCACACCATCACCGTCGCTGTCGTCGTCACCGTGTCATGCAGTCATCGTGGTACCGAGACATACTACAGTGTGAGAACACTTTAAGTTGCCTTGAATCATCAGCGGATAATAATCGAATTGGCTTCGCGTGGACTCCCACACACACCCCAGCTGACGGGCGGTCGGTCGGTACAAATGCCACCCGCTTCTAGCCCTAGCTAGGCTAGGGAGTGTGGGAGGAAGGTGCGTTTGTGTATTGACTGACAGCGATGGCTCGATTGCAAAAAAGCGTTTGTTCGATATCAGTTTTCACCCTTTCTCGACCATGGTTTTTCCTCCGGTCGGAAAGGTGGCGGCTATAAATGACACAAATCGTTGCTTGGTCGAAGTGGTTGGGGGTCGTCATGCAAACACCTCAACCAAACCAATCCATTCGAGACGAGCGAGAGTCGACCCGGAAGCAGGAAAGTTCTTCGGGGGCGACGCATCATGGGAGAGTGGAGCCGTTTTGTTTTGCGATGTGAAAGTGACACTGAAGTGATAAGCTAAATGTGTCGGTGTTTCTCTCTTGGGTGGGGTTCTCAAAAAGCCGGTTGGCTTATAATTTGACACAAAAAAATTATTTCCTTTGCCTAAAGCAAAATCGTCGCCACATTGTCTCGGGCGTTGTCGCCACTATAATCGCCTGAAATGAACAGGGTGCTTCTACTGAGTGATTTTATTAGTTGTGACAAAAGAAAAACTTTGCTTTAACTATAGTTATGTGTTGCTTTGCTAGATTTTTTCGTCGCATTTTCTCTGTCACACCCTGTACGAGACTGTTCTAGCTCTAGCGGACATTTCGTTGCCAAAATTAAATTGTGTCTCATCGTTATTTGAGAGCGTGACACAGAACAGAAGATAATCGAAAAAATCACAGCAGCTAGCGAGAATCTACTGCACCGAACTGGCAATCCAAAGTGGGAAAGCACTGCTAATGTATTTTATACTGTACAGCGCGAGCAGAAAAGTGTATGTAAATTGGCAAGCCATTTTATAGTTGCTGATTCGCTAGACGATAAAAGTGCGTTTAGCACTGCTAGACAGCATCGGGTCGACCGGTTCGAGTTACAAAAGTAATCTTCAGCTATTTTTTCCTATACATACTACTACTGACTGGCGTGAACACAACAAGCGCAAACCAGCTCGACAACCATCGTCATCATCTACTGCTACTGCTACTGCTGTTGCTGCTTTTGCGTTGTGCAGTGAATTGAAGCGGAATTTCCTTAAATAGCATTTGAACGGTTCACCACTGTTCGTCAGTTGCATTTCCAATATGGTCAGCAACCGCAAGTAGCATGTGGTTCAGTTCAGTTCAGCCAGCTTAACGAAGACATTGCGCAATTTTACGGCAAAGCCATTGACATAGGTAAGTCCCCGATCCACACCTATCTTCTTAGCAGACAGAATGATTACCGATTCTAATGCTTCTGTAATGCTGTCAGAACGAGCCAATTCCACTTTATTATTCCGATGTCCTTGTTTAACTGGAGAACCTGATCGAGCCAAGCCGATACATTATCGGCTTAGTGTCGAATTGAATTATAAATTATAAGTCCTTTCGGCTTGGTATAGGGTGACCCGCTAATAAGATTTTCCTGCTGGGTTGTTGATATGCCGCTCTAGACTGAATGTCGCACAGATTTTCTGCCTTTATTCTACCGCCATAGCTATCTTCCGGGAGCACGGTCAATCGATGACCTTTCTGATACTGCTTCGGACGGTCGGTGACGTAATTCATTGAAATGCTCAAGATTACCTGCTTGCTTGCTTGCTTGCTGCATGTAATCATGAAACACGTGAGACGTCAGCATGTCTGGTTCCATTTAGAGCGCTACTTGGCACGTTGCTTCTATGGTATGAGGCGGGCAGGCAAGTCCCACTTTTCTGGCTTGGCTGGTTTGCCAACACTGCGGCTGCTGGCTGCAGTGTCTACCGAAGTGAAGTCGAAAGACACAGTGGCGCACTTTGGAGAAACGAGATGAATAATTAATTTTGAAGACCAGGGCCCGGGTTGCCACCGAACTAGCTAGCCGGCTAGGCTATGGCCGGGCAATCGTCTCGACTAGATTAAAACTTGTTCTACCCAAACCACACAGTAGTGCATAGCCGAGTGCGAACGGGAGGGATTCAGTCGGTTCGGACAGTTTTCCGCATAGTTTCCCAATCCCAACTCCTCGGGCGGAGATGCGTTGTTGGTTTGCCGTACGGTGCAGCAGTCAGTAGTCAGTGGTGCTCTCTACTTGTAAGCTTGTCAGCTGACTAACTAGAGCAGAATGTTCGCGCTGATGGGACTCATGCTGAGAACGTTTGTATAAATTAATAATCTTATAAATAAATACGCTTTGTGCTTGGTGCTTGTTTTTCTCCCAGCTCATTTTCCGTCTAGCAAACGCAAGTCACTTTGGCGAAGGTCCCGTCGCAGTGGCTGCTCTAATCAATATGTGCTCGCTGCTGTGACGACAATTTACCGCTCGCCGGTGGTCGATCGTGAGAAGATGGAAAACACATGTGTGCTGTTGTGGTGATGCCTGTTGGGTTGGTGTGCGAAATTTCCCCGCACTTTGTCATACGGAAACCAGTTCCAGCACTGCACTGCAATCTCTCCGATACCGTCGTCCCCATCGTCGTCGGTCGTTCGCTGCCAAGCTGGCTGTTGCGAGGTGGCGTGCGAGTGCGTTTTTTTTCGTGGCAACTGCACTCGATACTTTGTCGATCTCGGTTCGAGCAAAGATGACATCATGGATGCGCATCATTGCTTGCCGCTGCTGCTGCTGCGGAGAACAAAGGCTTTCAGTGGTTGCTCCCTGACATGCGAAGGTTTCGAACTAAATGACTAAAATAGCTCCCTGATTATTTTGCGCGGCAAGTAGGTGTATCACACGGTTAGATAAGATTTTGGTTGAACTGAGATATTTTTTCCGTAATGGTGTTTGATATTTTAAGTTCCTATTGTTATTTATTAATAGATATAATTATCTGACTACACAAGCACATGATTGTTATTGCATGTTCTGATCGATCAATGTACTGTATATAAATAAAACTGGAGCAGAGAAAAACTCTTTAGAGTTATACAATTATTTCTTGGAAATGATGCCATATCCTTTGCCATTTAACTTCAACTTTTTGCTTCTGAAAGTTATCTTCATTAAAAAAAAAGCATATCGTAGATGTTCATAATTATCTTCAACCATTTTCCGACATTTCGGATTCCACAATGGTGTTGACATTTTGGGCTTCCACGTATCAACTCTATTCCAAATCTATTTCCTCTTACATATTATTTTGCAGAATATTTTAGTTGCTTATAACGTTACAACGTCACGAGGTCTATTAAAAACTACACGATAGACATTTTGTCCAGCAGCTCAGCGTTGTGCAAGCAAGGGATACCATTAGTACATGAACTTAGCTTTAGCCATTAGCCATTAGCTTTTTATTTTTAACCTCAAATAACCAAGCACCTCATTTCGGCGGGTTATGGGAAGTCCAAGTAAAATTTGCAAAAAAAAACATTTAAAAATGGTCATGTTATCCTTTGAAGACATGGTAATAGTGATAACTGGAATAACTTCGACGGAACAACCCACGTTTTTTCCAATATGGCCACTATAACTACGACCAGTATTTTGATCTATTGTTACATCGTCCAATTGTTGCGTTCCACACTTTGTTCTTTTTGCAGTATCGCTATAGAAAGAGCAAACTGCTTATTATCCATGCGGAATTGTTGGGTGTTTACACCCCTTTTTCATGTTATTCTTTTTTCTACTTTTCAATCGATCGCCGCTTTCTAGAGCCAGAAAGTGCGGAGACTAGTTATAGTTTAGCCGTGGTCAGATATCGTCCCTCGCAGTCAACTACATCTTCGTTTTAAAAATAGCCATTCTGTTAAATTTTTGTACTTCCGTTCGCCTTTCAAGCGCCTCCACGTGGCCATACAAGGAAATATACAGGGTCGGCGCTTCTCTTAAGCAAAACAAGCAGCTGCTTGGAGCGCCACATCGAGGGGGTGCCATTTTGCCTACATTAAAAAAAATTGTAGCATTAATTAAATAAGTGGTTAATATAAAACTTTCTTCCTTCTCCTTTAGCAGCATAAAGCCGGGATGGTAAGTGGTGTATCTACTCTCCGCTCTATTGGGTCCTAGGCTATTTGCCGCCAATTCGTTTAGCATCTCGACACAAGCAAATCGGCTTCAACCTGGTCGAGCCAACTAGTCAGTTGGGTCTCTCTATTCCTAAAAGCCCTCAAACACGTATGAAGATGTTGGACGAAAATGTTGGTGAATTCATGTACGGTCAACACTCACGCCTGTGTATGAGCGCCACGAACCAAGCTAGCAAAAGAAGATGTTGAGCTAGTCGCTCGACCTGAATGACCAGCCAACATTTTATTCGTTTCCAACTCAACATATGCGTACGTGTATGGGGCCCTTAAGGCCGATGGAGGTCTAGAAGAGAACAAATTCACTGTACGGTTATCCGGTATTCTTGCGATGTGACCGACCCATCGTACTTCCCTAACTTTCGACAAGTGTACTTTGAAAACCATTCCAAGTAGTGCTTGCAGTGCATGGTTCATACGCCTACGCCATTCATCGCTTTCCGTTTGCGCTCCACCTCCTCCTGATGAAAATCTATTCGCAATACAACACTAAGATAAACGTGGTGGAAAAGTGTAGAAATTGATCGGGAGAGATTTTCGAATCGCTTCAGAATTCGCAATCACCAGATTCATCTTCGATGAAGTAGCAAGGTATGAGGACGAAGTTTTTGAAGTAACAGGAAATATGAACCGAACGTTTTTGAAGGTTTATCATTCTAATAATGGGTTTCAAGAAACCGACAATTATTTAAAAGAAATGGCGGTTGACTGTGACCTGTGTTGCGAAGCCCGCACTTGTATGGGCAAATTTTCTCACACACACGTACTCGTTCTAATAAACACGCCGGCATAAGCATTCCTTTCGGACTCTCGCTCTTGTTTATTCATGCACTGCAACGGCTTTTGCGAGTGGCTAACAGCCACGGTCGTTGTTCTCGCGCGTGATTGCAGCTTGAGTAACTGATACCGATCACTCGCGAAGACTCGCACTCCCACCCGCGTGTAACGGGTGGCAACTAAAATTTTGGATTTTTTTCAAGGCCGTTATGCTCAACAACAAACGAGGTCAGAGAGAAATGAAAGTATGTATGTGTTGGCTCTCTCTCTCCTCTTTTTGTTAACATTTTTTGTTTTGTTTATGCTTGCCCAGTTTTGCTAAAAAAGGCATCGAAACAAGAAGCAATTCGGGAGCGCGTTGTACACTTTTACGAACTGCAACAGAAATCTCGGCAAAAAGTATACGGTACTACATATAAAAAGCAAATATGTTGCGGCTTCGACTGCTTACCATATCCTAAGATGCCCAACAACTATTCGCATGCAAGGTAGTGGAAGATCAGCCAAAACTATGGACGCAGAAGGACATCATTCTCTTTCTCGTTTCTTCAATAACAAGCCCACTGGTTTGGTTATCAATTAAGATGCACCAGACGAATGTTTGAAGAAAATTTTGATCCCGTTTCTACAAAAACATCATGCAGATGGACAATACGTGTTTTGGCCGGATAGAGCATCATCGCATTACGCCAAAAAAACACAATCGTTCCAGACTACCCATTCGATCCCATTTTTACTCAAAACCCACGGCCCGAAAAATCTGTCTCAGTGCGCCCAATCGAAAATTTCTTCGGGATTTTGAGTTCCTTGGTGTACAAAAAATAACTGAAGATTCGCGAAGTTGACATGATGGCCGTACAACGCTCCTGTTTCGACGTCAAATGAAAGCTTCGCCAAACAGCCGATTACGAACTGTTTTCAAATGTACACTAATTTTTTTTCAACAATGGATAATGTATCTTTAACTTCGGCAAATCAGATCTTTTCTATGTATCTTTGTGTTTTTATGACAGCTTGAGAAAAAAATTCAAAATTTTAGTTGCCACCCGTTAGAATCGAGGGCGTAATATGAAGAATAAAACAAAAAGTAATGAAAAATTTGAATCCAAGTGTGCCGCTAGCCCTCACGGGCAGCTGGCTGCTCCCGAGTTGTTTGCCTCGTAAGTGCTTATGCAGAAAGACGCTACGAGACTGTGCGTTTGCGAGTGTGTAGGTAGTGAAATGTCTGCACACAGTAAAGCCGGCTGTTTTTCGTTTGTTCTGGGGCGCCATTTTGAGAATTTGCATTGAGCGACAAATTGGCTAGCGCCGGCCCTGGAAATACATCAACTTGTATAATCGAGTAGCTAAGCTAGGGGGTGCAGGATCGTGTGGTTTAAATGCCATTAGTTCATCCCCGAGAGACACTTCAATATCAGTCAACCTTTATTAGCGAAGATACTCCCAGCGGCTGTATATATATCAGTATCTATTGTAATCAAGATATATCAGGTGATTTCTGGTTCCTCTTGATTCCTTAGAAAGTAAAAGGTGTCTCACATCAAATTGCCCCACGGAAAAACGCTGTAGAAAATTACCTAATTGACCGTTCCTTTTCAAACTTTCAGACAACAAAATATAACCCATTAGTAAGCTTTTGGCATATTTATTTCAATCAACTCAAAAAGTTTTGTACAACCTGGCTGCAGCTTCATCCGAACGGAAACCCACATTTTCTTCATATCTTCCTCACGTTTGACCTCCTTGGGATATTTCCGTAATGTCTGCTTGATAATAGCCTAGTATTTTTCATTGGGCCTTAGTTCCAGTGCATTGGAAGGGTTCATATCCTTGGGTACAAAAGCAACTCCGTAGGCTTCGCACAACTCCAGGATATCCTTTGAATAGTGGCACGAAGCTAGATCTGGACAGAAGATCGTAGGGCCCTCATGCTTCAACAGAGGAAGCAGACGCTTCTGTAGACACTCGTTGAAGTAGATCTGCCCATTTACAGTCCCAGTAGTCACGAAGGGCGCATGGCAAACAAATCATATATTTCTTGGCAAACTGTGAAAGTTTCTGCATCCTTACTTCCTCCGGAACATCAAAGTTGTGCTGGGCGGTGAAGTACAGTATTCCCGGAAGCTGCCGCAAGTCCGCCTTGACGTTAGTCTCATAATCTATGATCAGAGAGCTAAGAATTTTCCAGGTGCTTGCGCAAAATAAATTGGCAACATTGCTTTTCGGGTGACGCCATTTTTTCCCATTTTCGAAAAACTGACCGTGATAAAAATAAAGTGTAACCAATACACTCTAAACTACTTCTACCCTAATTTTCAAGAGAAAATACCCAATGGATAATTTTCTACAGCGCTTCTTCCGTGATGCAATTTGATGTGGGACACCCTTTATTCACATCACGACGAATATACAAGGGGTCTAGGTCAATGAATCCACAGCGTTGTTCGTAGCTTGGCAGTTGGAAGGAGTTATGTTGTACTGACTAGATTCGGTTCGGAACTCTATTTTGATAGTAAAGACTCTAAACTCAGCATTGGAGCGGACTAATGCACAATAAAAAGCTTTCAAGCAGTACACTCATTGAAGTTCTTGCCGACAGGGATGGTTCGATCACTTTGACTCAATTTTGATTCATTTGACAGTACCGTCTTAACGGAGCAAAATATGACATAGTTACATATGGGACATTTGTAGAACAGGTTATTATCTATAATTTTGCTGAATAAAGTTTTGCTGTATTTTTTGTAGCACGGCGCTACAATGCTAGTATCTTATTAGTGACTAAATGAACGTTCATATACTGCAAAGTAGAAAACGGTCAAACATGAAATAAATAAACTGAAATTACTCGAGTTAGAGAAAAAACCAGTTTTTTATTTTCACATATGCTTGAGATAAAACTCCAAGCTTTCAGAAACGGCCAAGTTTAATTCTTTTCGTTTGCCCCTTTTTGAGATATTCTATTCCAAAAAAGACTAAAAAAATATAGGAAAAACGTTAGAACTCGTTATACGTATGAGTTTTCAACATACAATGTTCTACAAAAATATGTCTTTTGATAAGATAACCAACTTTGTAAGACATTATGATGCAATAAAACCACTGCATTTGAAGAAATCAGCGAAAAAGTGATTTATGAGAGGTCTTGATGTAAAACACCCTGTAAGTTAGAAACGCCTAAAAATACGCCTACTATGTCTCTGGCAAAGTTACTTATATAATCTTTAACTACAACTTTGTCGAAGAAATTACCCTTCTATCTCTTTCTTATAAAAAGTTATTATGGATTATGTGTTTGCAAGCCAAACTGGAACTTAGTCGTTGATTTCGAATTATTTGTCTTTTAGAGTTGAACAACTTTGCTGAACATTGCAGGGAGCTATTATATATCGCTTAGCCGCAAAAGTAAGTTTCCACTTAACTTTCGTTTCTGGACCACTGTGCATTGTTATATTTGGCTAGTCTAAGACGGTACTGTCAAATGAATCAAAATGGAGCAAAGTGATCGAACCATCCCTGCTTGCCGTTACGCATAATGAACCCAAGTTTTCTGCAGGCCTTGTCCACAGTGAACGCGATGTGCTGTTTGAAAGTAAGTTTAAAGTCGAGCAGTATACCAAGATCCTCGGCGCAGTTTTCGCGACATAATGACGCATTTGGCCTTGCATAATTTTATATAATACCAGTGCGGTTTTCATGAGGGACGCTTCACGACGGATCAAATTTTCACCTCGCGGTAGTTCCTCGATCGATTTCGAGAGTTCAACTTGTATACTCACCATTAATTTATTGATTTCAAGGCAGCGTATGGTTTAGTTATACCATAATTTGGGCTGTGGCGAATTATGCTCAGACATGGTTTTTTAACGTGTTACTGATTTAAAATCAAACTACAAAATAGCGGATTAGATATCGGACTCGTGTGTAACGTTAAATGGTTTGAAGCAAGGCTAGCGAAGTTGCTCTTAAATATTAATTTGGAAAGTGCTATTGGAAAGACAGGCATACTGCGAAGTTCACACCCAAACAGCACGCTTCTGGTTACAGTAACTTATTTATGACTGAAATTAGTCATTAAGCGGTTGCCAAAATTGGTTGGTAACAACTATGCTAGTATGGCATGCTCCTAGGTTTCGCGGTCAATCTCGATAACATCGATGTCAACCGTAGAGCTAATAAAGAGGCGTACACACATCATAAGGTGGAAGGAAGCAGCGTGGATAGATCTTGTCATAAACTCTATCAAAACAAAGTATATGGTGACTAGTAGAGAGCGGGATAGCCTTTTAGGTTTTGAAACTATTTATGGTGGCGATAGATGGAGATACTTTTGAAGAGATCGAGCAATTTGTTTGTCTTGGTACGTTGGTGACATGTGATAACGATATGAATCGTGAAACAAAAGAGCAGATAACGACTGCGAATATGGCCTTATATGGATTACGTAGCCAGCTGAGGTCCCGTAGCCATGGGTGGGACTCCAAATTCCGACAAATTCCAAATTTGGCAATGAACTCCGATAATCGTTCCCGAAAAAGTAAAGTAAACTTTTGTACAGTTAAGAATTCAGGCTTTTTCGATTACACCCATATATAAAACTCATTATGATACATAAACAATCGCAATCGATCAAATTATATCTACGTGTAATTTTTTATGATAACTTACAGTTTTTCGCAATTGAAGTCAAAACTCGGTTGCTTACCTGCAAATATAAGAAACAGACACAATGTATTAGAATATTTTATTCGCATTACGAACTCTTTAGTAAGTATTTGCTAATTAAAACTTGTTGATCCTTTTGGGTGAATATCAAAGACTCTTATGTTTGGTGTGACGTTTCTGCCTACTGGTTTCCTTCGGTTGATGACCATCAGATATTTACAATTATATCAATTTTATTGACTACATTACATTTTACAAAGAACATAAAATTTTCGGTCAATTTTTTTGTTACAATGCATTTGCTTGGTCTAATTTTTAACTTCCAATAGTGTGTCAAAACTCCAAGTTTATGTTATTGTAGAAGTCAGATGATGAACGTCACACCAAAAGGATCCACAAGTTTTATTACTATATTAAGTATTTTCTGTAGCAAATGACAACACGACGTCTGTTTGCTCATCTGTACTGTAAAAAGACAGAGAAATCGCGCAGCGACGCTGTGCCTTCGTTTTCCTGTTTAACTGTTTGCTCTGCCTCCAAATGATACTAAATGCTGTTTCCTCTTACATCTTACTTCTTAGTATTTGCTCGCTATACTAAAGAGAATGCCACATAGACGTTATACTGACAGAAAAGATTTGTTCAGGAACCTTCAGAGTATGCATCCCGTTGTGCCTCAGCAAGAAGACGTACAGAGAGAGAGAGAGAGAGAGAGAGAGAGAGAGAGAGAGAGGGGAGAGAGAAAGGACAAAAAAGAGAAGAGAGAGGAGAGAAAAGAGAAGACAGAAGTGAAAGAGAAGAGAAAATTGAAAAAAGTTCCAGAAGTGAAAAAGGAGAGCCCAACCTTGCCAAAAATGCTTTCGAGATATAAAATTTTCAAATTGCGATATTTTAGGATTTATGTACAATTTTTGATACAATTTTGTTTTCGACGTAGGACTACGTGTAACAAAGAGTAAGTTCTGTTTTAAGCGCTGGTAACTCAGCGATTTCCTGATCGATTTGCAATATTTTTGCCTCAATCGATCGAAAAATCTTCTTTACATCGACTCCAATAAAGTAAACAGCCAAAGTACACGCTATTGAAAAGTTGGCAAATGTCATGCCGTGTCTTATTTTTATCAATTTTTGTACCTTTGCTAAGAAAATAAGGGGTTTCACTAACACAGACATCAGTTTGATGTTTGTCAGTGCAGCTGCAGGCAAATGTGTGCTCGTGTCAGTGTAAATAGCTTTTTATCGCTTTTAAAAATTTAGTAGAAATCTATTTTTTTTTTGGGTTTCTCGGTGTGTTCCAGGGTTACCAGGTGAATTTTTTAAAGCCTTCACGAATAAAGAAAAGATGTCTTCACTTGTCTTCTTCAGGGCTTCCAGAATTCTCGCCCATTTAAATTGCATGGTGAAGACATGTCTTCAAGTGTCTTCAAGCGATGACATTTCAAAACAAATCCTCAAAATTGTCTTCAAAATGAAGACATGTCTTCACTTCTGGCATCTGTGGTGTGTTCTCTCTTTTGCTAATTTCAGACAAAAATATACTTTTTATGCATGCAAATAGACAATGAATAGTAATTTTTCAGCTGCCCAGCATTTAACTCTAGACCACTTGTATCCCTTTATTTCTCTGGAAACAGAACAAAACATATTTGCACGGGACGGAACAACATTGGATAGTTGAAAAGTAGATTACTTTTTGATCGTGCTAATAAGCTAACGTGTGCTTGATGAAAAGTAAATTTGTTTTTTTCTCATTTTTGAGAATTAAGTTAATATTTTCGAAGTCAATTTTTCCACGATTTCCTAACTTCTTAAATATAGACGATGCAATTGTATACGTTCTGGTTACTTTACTGTTACACTAATACTTTTTACCTTTGTTATACTATATAACAAAGGTTTAGAAATTGGTCGAAAAACACGAAATTGATCCGAGGCCCGTAGGGCCGAATCACATATACCAATCGATAGAGCTCGACGAACTGAGCAATGTCTGTGTGTGTGTGTATGTGTGTATGTGTGTATGTGTGTATGTGTGTATGTGTGTATGTGCAGCTCATTTTCTATCGCCTGTTTCTCGTAGATGGCTGAACCGATTTGATCGCTTTTACTTTTGTTTGAAAGGTATTATTGTCTAGTATATCACTATTGAATTGCTTTGCGGTCCGACGTTTCGTTTAAAAGTTATAAGCAAAAATGTGAAAACTACGTGACACGCGTTTCTCCTGAACTACGCAACCAATTTTAACGATCTTAGTACCAAACGAAAGCTCTTGCTGTTACTAAACTTTTTACCAAGTTTTATTGAAAACGGACAAGCAGTTTAAAAGTTAGCCTTAAAAAACCATTTTTGATAAGGTTCAAATGATCGCCTGTTTCTCAGAGATGGCCAAGCCGATTTATGCGCTATTAGTTTTATTTGGTAGGTAATATAGCCGGATAGATCACTATTGAATGGTTTTGGGATTGGACGTTTAATTTGAAAGTTATGAGCAATCGTATACACCACACCAAAATTAACAATTATTTATAATGATTTTAACCAAGATAATTTACCTAATTTCAATTATTTTAATATCAAACGAGAGGTTTTGACACTACGAATATTTATGCAAAATTTCAGAAGAATTGGTTTTACCGGTCAAAAGATATCAATCCTCAAACGCTCGCGCCAACTTTTGCAACACAGTTACTCGCGCGCACAATAACCCAAAACCAAAGAAAACGTGCGCACTAGAGTTTTGACTAGGAAAACTTGTTTTTAAGTTTATCGAACCTTTGGAAGAGTTTATTGAAATTGAATGCTCTATCATCTGGTGCAATTTAAATTTGGATTAATCCCCCTAAAAGTGAAAAAAAATTTTTCTTCAGTTTCAATATAACACATTGATATGTTCTGCAAAGTTTTAGAGCCTATTATTACAAGAAATTTTGCTGAAGACTGTAACCTGAGATAGAAGCGAAGACAGAGAAATCTTATTTATTGTTTCTGTATTTGTAAAATCAGTTTTTCTATTTTAGCTCTTTTTGTAATTGTTGTATGACTTTTTCATGTGTTACAAAGTTATACAAATAGTAAAAATACACAACTTTGCTGAAAATAGTATACCTCTATGTTTGCTTTTTTAGGAACTGTAGAAGTTTGATTATAAAAATACCCTGATTTTAACCCCGAATTACTCGACTACCAACTGACGGATACATTTTAAACATTTTACATTTGCTGATAGTTTTGCTACATACAGACATCATTTTTCCATATGAAGTAACGTGAAAAAATTCCAGTTTGGGGCCAATTGCGGTACACCCACGGTTGCCAGTATGCCAGATAAATCTGAATTTTGCCAGATTTTTGATTGCGCGCCAGACCAACAGACAAAGCTTAAAACCTTCCAGATATTTGGCACTGTGCCAGATTTTCGATTATCCGTCTTGCAAAAAGGTCATCACTTCTAATTTTGGATAAAATTTTGCATCTACGGTGAGCAAAACTGAACATTTTTTTGAAGAATATACGTTAGTTAAACTCCGATTGGTAAATATGGCATTCAAAAACCTACACATGTTATTCAGTATACAACAGCGTGAGTAACCGAAGGTTAATAAAAATTGATGAAATTTTTTCAAGAAAACCTTATTAATGCATAGTTATGCATAGTTCAAAAACCTATAAACTAGACCTTTACTACGCAATGTATATGTTAAAGAATAATATTTCTTCTTACAACTTACTTTTACTTGCACTTACCCACATTAGTAACAATTTACTCAGCAATTTCATAAGAAAAAGAACTATCAAAATTTGTAAGTGCTACTATTTTGTTTAAATTTTGTAAGCTTATTCAATTTCCAAAATTTTTATGTAAACCAACGCACAATGCAACGTTAACTAATAGATGAATTATGTTCCGAAGACGTGTCGATTTCTATCTCAAATAGCAAGTAAGACCGTATAACAAAGGTTCCTTTCACCAATAGGTGGATTACATCAGGTTTTTTAAGTATATTCGAAAATCTTGATCGAGTAATTTAGAAGAAAAGAAGACTGCAGAAGATAAATTTGGGTTCAAAACTCAAGTGCTCCGAAGTGAAGAACGTATTTCATATAGTAAAGACAAGACATAGTCACTAAAAATTTAAAGTTCATCCTCTAAATTGTCAAGAATATCAAAAAAATATTTGTTTCAATAAATTGTAAAACAAAGATCCTTGAAAACTGTTTATCACATAGGAGCAATAAAGCTATCTCGTACGATGCGCCTTGAACTAATTCAATGTGTTTGCTTTTCAGAAAAACTTGTCCCGCAGAAATGGATGATGGATTCGTAAAAAATGAATTATAGCTTACCACACCTTGCGTCCACTACCACCCACTTGGGATTGAAAATCCCCCTCACTATCAATTTAGCAATCTAAGCGAACGACAAGTTTGATCACACGTGCGCGCCCCAGTAACAAATTAATGGCTGCACCGTTTTATGGGAACAGCGTAAAACTTTCAACCAAACCATGAAAATCCATCAATCCCATCCTTTCCCATGCTCAACAACAACATTTTTGATTTCGATCAAAAAACAAAAAAAAAATACAAAAAATACCAATCACACTTTCCATTACCAGAAATCACGCAAAAGGTGGCAGGCAAGCGAACTCTTCTCTAAATTTAGCCAGCGAATTCCTGCCCTCCCCCAATCTTGGGTGAAGTGCTGCTACTGCTGTTTGCACTGACTGTCAGTATTGGTCGGTGCTGCGGCAGGCCGTAGCGAAAAAATCGACCATTTTTCCCTCGGCAAGAAAAAAGAGCAAATAACTTGTTTGATGAATGACTGACGGCTTTCCTCCAACAGAGTCAAGCCTTTCCCTTGTCGTTGTCGAACGTCGTTGGCCGAACGTCGCCGCGCTGGTTCGCCCCGAAAAACTGCCTCACCTTTCCCGGCGGCAGGCATGCCCGCAGTGGACGGGATAGCGATTTTCCACCGACTGCCGGTGGTGCTTTTCAGACCGACCGGCAGTCATAAATGTCAGACGGTCTTACCTGCGGCTCTAAATTAAATTGATAGCACTTGCCTTTATGCTGCTGCTGCTACTGCTGCTCGGTGGCCTGGCCTGACTTGCCCGATTCGCTGGTGTGCGAATCATTTTCCGCCCGTATTGCGAGCGCCTTGAACTCGGAAATTCAGTTCGGTGGCGGTCAAAAACAACCGGATGGACGGGCGGGGACGGATCGGACGGTTGGTTGGCAGTTTGCGTCGAGAAAAACGGACAGGCAAAATAGGAAATGGCGAATCGGGCTGGCTAATTCTGTATTGATGTTTTCGGCGAGAGAAGTTTGGGTTATTGAGGAAATAAAGTGCGAGACAGCTGCCGGAAATCGGTGGAAAACGAAAACCGTTGAAGGTTAACAGATTGGGGAGATCTGTGAAAATACGCTTTGCTCGGGCTTGGGCTTCGGGCCGGAAGACTCGGTGCGGAACGACGACGAATATTTGCGACTACTGTTGGTTGGGTAGATAAATTTCGCTTCCAACCAAACTCTCAGCTAAGTGCTGACTTCGATAAATTTCCGTTTCCTTCGCAATCACCCAACCGTATCGCAAAATGTTGGGATTATTTTAAAACTACCACTTCAAGACGAATTTATCTTCGGCAAGCAGCCGAAGTGTGGGCGTTCGATGTAGATTATTTATTTCACCGTGAAAAGCACGGCTACTTGAAAAACTCCCCGTGAATGATTCCCCAATCCAACCACACGACACGTTACGCAGTGACTCGTGTGAATAATGCTGCCCAACACATGGGCTCGCATCCGCCTGGCCATCTGTTTAATTTTTATTTTCATTATCGAAGAAGTAAATATATAAAACAGTCCGATTGTGAAACATACACACACGCTCGATTAAAAACGATGCGAAACTTTTTTGTTTTCGTGAAAAACCAAACACCAGTATAAATTAAAGAAACGAAAAACCTGCAAGAAATATGTGTTGATTTGTTTAAACTGATTTAGTCCGCTGTGGAAAAGTGAAGGCAGCTAATAATTAAAAAGGTTAAACAAAACATTCCCGAACGAAGAAGGAAAACTCGGGAAAGTGGAAAACTTCCTAAAATATAGCGATAGCGTTCTTCGCCAACGCTACGTGTCGCGGTTAGAGCGCAGTGGAATGCTGCAATGAGTGATGAGCATTATAAATACATAGGAAAAGTCTGCTGCTGTTGATGCTGCTACCTACTCATTTGTCTCTCCCATTTCTTCAGCTTGTCACCACCGACTGAGGAGAGCTCGAGCCGGATATTGGAATGATGGGCTTGAAGTTGCCGGCTTTTATGCGTCCTTGTCAAACAATTCGCATGAATAAAATTTCACGTATTTTCTTGTTTCGCTTTTGCGTTTTGGGGGCGGAGTACTGACCGCCCATTTTGAAGTATCATTATGGGCCGTTAAATGATGTTTGAAATGTGCTGTGCCATTAGCAGATGGCATTCCTCATTGTCACTGAATCAGGCCACTAGAAAACACCTGCTGTTGGAACGCTGACGTGCGCAGGAAAACTCAATCCGGTTGCATTCGTTACAAATTTTCCAACGGACGGGCGGATGTGTGATATTTTTCTTAACTAAAATTTCTTGGAAGTTGATGCAACCATCAACAAAGAACTTCGCCATCCGTTCGGCCATCATGACTCAGATGATCTTTTTATCTTCTGACTCACCAAAAAACGCGCAGAGTCGCCATCAAACGTTCAGAAAGAGCCCGCTGTAGCACCTCTCAAGCACCACAAACAAAAAGGCAACAATTTTGGCAGACGCCCACGCGCCAGCACACACGTTCGCGGGTCGTTCAGCGAACCCCGGCTCGGTCGCGGACAAACAGCTCGACTCGACCGAGATGGGAAAGATTCGGCGGCGCGCGTGATCCGCGCATGATGATGAGGTAATATGTCATCCATCAGACAGGCCGAATAGAACAGAGTATCGAACACGTCGCAACAAGCACCACCGCAGCGCAGCACAGCTCAGGGCAGCGACGGTTTTCAAAATTCGGTCTGAGTCAGCGAAAATTGAAAACAACCATATATTTCATTTTGTTTTTGTGGGAGGGGGGTGTGATCGCGATAAAGATTCACACACCGATTGGCATCACGCCAGGTTGAATCTGCATGCAGCCCAAAAAAAAGCCACACAAAAAAGACCCGGCAACGCGTTAGCGAAACTGCACGACCACCGCGCATAAATTTTCCGTCGAATCCACCAAATATATACCGGCGGAATCCAATTTCGAACTAACGAGCTATGCCGAATAAGGGAAGGACAGCCACTCATATGAGGGAGGTACAGTTTAACGGCTGCGAACTGCGATTCGCTGCAGCTGCAGCTGCAGGTTTCGTGGAAATTGAAGTGTCCAGTTGTCATTTCGGTTCAAAATCCACACCGTGCTGAACAATCATTTTCCGTTTTTCACTGCGGGCTGCCATCCAGAACAGAACCACCGCACTGTCGTCCGTTCATTCATCGGTTGGTTGGTTCGGTCGATTCTCTAGTGCGCAGGTAACTGATAACCTGCCACAATAGCGCGGCTACACGATTCCGGGGGATTAGTCGAGAAATGGAACTCTAATCAAGTTGTTCTACAAATGTGATAACGTACCGAGCTTATCGCGAAGAACGATATACCTAACGTGCGAGCAATGTGTTATCCTTAAATGATGCATGGATTACTGCAGGCAGCAAGATATTTGCAAAGACGGGCGTTGACAGCCAGCTGACACCCATTGGCGTTGACACGCGAGGTCACGTACCTTTCCACAACCGGTGCAGTTGGATGAAAGTGCATTACTTTAATGAGTTGTACTATTTGACGCTAGCTTTAAACTTTTTGCTGAAAAAAAACATTCGATTTTATTCAAATTTGTTTTTCGTTCATACAAGAGCAAATATTTTCTAAAGAGTTCTGTGGTCCCTCGGTTTCTTTTAATAAATTTCATAATAACTACGAGAATAAGGATGAAATTTTGACTGAATGGTGAAATTTCGGTATTGTCTCATTAGATCCGTTGTTTGGTACCGCTGATTTCATAACTGGTCTTTCGAACATCCCGTATTCTGTCCGTATCGTCACTGAACGGAGCTCGCCGTCTTTTGAAGCCTTCACCGCGATCAATTTACCTTTCGGCTATTAATCAATTTCTACGGAGGTTCGAATCGACAACTACGATAATGTCTTCCTAAGCTGGTTAGTGAGAATCTGCGATGTTTTCCAAGATTAGTTTTTGGCAAAAACACTATCGTCATACAATACTAGGGGTTCAGAACCATCACATGGCCCAACCAAAATTACGTGTCGTTTCGGTGTTTAATCTCTTTGACAGTATTTTTACACCGTCTATATTATTCTTTCCCACATGCCGCCCATATGTGGGGATACCGATGGATTGAGGTATAGTGAACTCAATCATAATTTTTTAACTGTCTACTCGCTCCAACAGTTTTCTTCGAAGCTCCCAAGAAGTTTGTCGCTCTATTGCTCATTATTTACAGTAGGTTTCCACGTCTGGAAAAACGACTATGGAGTGTCACTATTCACATGGCTGATAAGAAGCGAAAAGAGCTCTCTCATCTCATGTACATTGCTTTTGCAAGTATTTAAAACTTCATAATGCTTGTCAGTACGTCATCCAACAATGACCTGGCGTGAGCTGGAAAATATCAGAGGGGTTGTACACAAGACACGATCGCGTAGGTGACGTAGGATTACGTAAGTCTCTTTGTACCGATAGTTGGATGTAACCATGTATGTAATAATACAATTCTTCATGTATACATGCTACATGCGTTGTACGTAACGTTTATTAAAGTAGGAACATTGTATACGTTCAATCCTCAACAGATTTAGGAGTTATTTCTATGAATTAATTGAATCTATAAAACGAAATAGGCACACTAAACCAAACAGTAAATCTATTTTCATGATATGTTTCTACGTTGAATAGTGCTTTTCCTCTGGTAACCGGTACACGGTACGCGCTAATTTTCAAAAAACTGAAAATTTTACGCAAAACTTTTCTGCGACTTACAAAAGAAGAACACTGATTTACAAGCTGCAGACGTTTTGGAAGTGGTAGAAAATGTCGTCCGTGACCAGAAAACTTATTCCCGCCATTTGTTGGAAAAACTCAACTTTTCCCTCGTTGCCTGTGTTATTATCGTATTAACTGTACAAGAAAATATAATAAACTCTTCAATTGTTGAGTAGTCCTTAAAAGAACCGATTGTTTGATTATCATAACTCCAGTTTACAATAAACTTGCACCAACGCACTTAACGTAATTTTCTTTTCGGTAAATTGGAGTACCGATAACCGCAAACCAGGCACGGCTTGTTGAAACGAACCAACCGGTAAGCCACAGCACCTTTGCGATCGAAGAAGCCGTTCGTGTATAGTCATGAGTCACGATGAAATACCAGTCCAGGTGGCCAGCTGCAAGCGACGTGGGATAATTCTAGTCTTTTTGTTGTCGTGAGCAGCACTTCCGCAGTTAATTATTCTATTACGGCAGCCAGCTCCAGCTTCAATAGTTTCCTTTCCTCAGCAGCCGATGAATAGGACTGTCCGGGAACTGCAGACGTGCACGACTCGAGCGTGACTCTCGCTTGCCCTTGATGCTTTCTCCTTTGTCGCGTCCAGACATGCCAGAAAGATGTTGGCAATAGCTCAGCTAGTTTGAATAATGCTGTTCGCCGACTTACCACGTACTATGTACCAGAACAAGCGACAAGAATCGGTTCCGCCTATTTTTCGTGGTCCGTCATTCCAACATCTACGCTGAAGAAAATGGAGCATTTCAATTTCAGTCTGAACAAAAGAGCAAAGTTACCAGTGAGCCGTTCACTTTTTGCTGCTAAAGAAAAAAATACGCTACGTATTATTGTAGCATTGGTGATGGATAAATTTGTGTTGCTAAAGAAAACCTAGTGAAAAGCCCTAAGTTCCAAGTTTCCTAAGTTTCAGCAATTACCGAAAACCGTTCTTTTAAGAATGAACAAATTCTTATATGAAGAGAAGATGCAAAAGATGTCACTAAAACTGCTAATACTAATAATGCTTATATGAAGATATAAAAGATTGTTGTTCTCCGCTGATCACAATAAAGTTTATTGGACCAGCAATAATTATTACAACAAAACATTGGATGGAACATATTTTTAATGCGTTTTCCTGCGCATTTGTTACGGTCAATAGTGTTTAATTTGGTGTTAACTTGGTTTTAATTGCTATCACTTGTTAGCGGCAGACAAGTTTTCAATGTGACGATTACTGAAATTAAAATTGCTGCGGCACCGCTCGTGTTGCCGTTGGTGGTACATCACAATAAGGAATTAGCGAGAAAGGGTTACATTTAATTCTCTTGTAATTTTGTTATGGTAGAATTAAATGGAATTTTCCATCAGCTTTTTCTTTGGTTCCTGAATTGTATCAAAACTTATTCGAAAATAATTGTAAATTATTCCAGCCAATCACGAAGCAAGAATTTATACCTCGACGAAGAGTTGAACAAACTGCTGTCTAACTACCGAGTTAGAGTTCTTTTCAAGTTTTCAATGGCGAGCATTGAAAATCAATAGTTTTCTATATTTTCTAATTCGATTTTCCGATCTTTTGGTGTAAATAGCTTGGAAATCTATTAGGAATTGACTTAATTCTAAGCCGAAGCATGAAAACGCATTACCACTTTGATGACGTCATTTCCGACAACCAATCACGAAGCTAGGATTTCTAGATGGACAAGCCTTCGTGAATTTCCAATTTGTTCAATAGCACGCACTTAAAAATCAATAGTTTTCTTGATTCGTGTAAATTAGATTTTCCAATCGAATGGGGCAAAAATATTTAAAATCGCTCGGGAAACCGCTCAAAATCTTTCATTTTTCGTGACGCTCGACTTTTTCGATTTTTTTTCCTACGTCAAAATCAATCGTTGCGTAAGAAAAATAACGAACGAATGCTGCTAGCTGCTATTTAGGCAGGATCGCCATCATATAGGGGATGGATTTAGCTCGACATATTTTACGACATCAATATCTGAAAAATTCCAGACGTACTCCAGGAACTTCCTCAAACTCCCTTTAGCAAAGGTTTTGTTGCACTGGAATTTCTGAAGCATCATAACCTTGACTTGGCAATGCAAGAGCAAACTGCGTTTTCTCACCAGAAAAATTTAAATAAATTACCCGGCGTAATCGACAAAAGGGCTTACACGAGTAGCTACTTTTCAGTCAATTAAATTTACCCATAGATAATGCCTCCGGTTTATTCTTGTAATATTCGCATTAAGCGCCCTTGAATTGATGATTCCGCCTGCTGCTAATAATGCTTCGCATGTCAGTGGTCCGCGAGGGGGAAATCCTTGCCATTCAATTTCCGCTTGAGATTAACCAGGAAGCGCTGCGTTACAGCGTAATTTACGTACGTTAGAGCATGGAAGGCCACCGCCTTGACGAAGCCCTCTGTGTGCTTCAAACGAACTCGGTAATCCACCCGAAATCCGAACACAGCACTGTGTATCTTCCATGGTAGATTGAATCTGTTTGATCAGCTTCCTGCGAAAGCCGTTCCTATCCATGATTTTCCATAGCTCTTTTCGCTTGATGGTATCATGCGCTGCTTTGAAATCAACGAACAAATGGTGCGTGGGAATTCTATATTCACGGACTATTCTGAGAATCTGCCGCAATTGTTGCTCGTAAATAAATTCCGACAAATGGTCGGCGGAAAACGATTTGGGACAGCACTTTGTAGGTGGCATTGAGAAGGATGATCGCACGATAGTTCTCACAGTCTAACTTGTCGGCCTTCTTGAAAATCTGGTGGATAAACCCATCTTTCCACTCCTTCGGTACCACCAGTCGAATCCATTCAGGTTGCAACATTGTCCAGCCAACCATTCGGACGGAAGAAAACCACTAGCCATTTGTGCGGTAGCCCAAGGGGCCTATAATGACATTTTAAAACCATGAGACAATTACCCGCAATCATTAATGCGCAGCCGAGGATACGAGAAGACGACAACCAAGCTACCACGATGTGTATATCGACATGCAATGCACCGTACTCGGAATATTTCCGGTAATTCGACTTATTTTACCTACTTAATTGGCATGCCATCCCAATAGAGCCTGATCGTCTATCGAAAACTCCGAACACTTGCAGGTCCTACTCGAGTATTTTCCACGTTTCATACCCGGTACAGAACGACCAGTCTAATGAGTGTATTGTACAGCATAAATACACTTCGTATGGGGGCTTAGTCTGTTCGATAGCAATTGCTTGTGAAGCCAATAGTTAGCACGACTTCCGCTGCTAGTACTCCTCCGAATCATACGAGTGATGTTATTGTCTGCCATTACCAGTGAGCCAAGATAGATAAATAACTCAGTTCCGCCGGCTAGCATGTTCTTTCTTTTAGTCACATTAAATTTTAACCCAATCTTTTCTGCTTCGCGTTTTAGTCTGGTGCATTATTCAACCACTGTCACATATGTTCTGCCAATACAATCCAATAACAGCAAAGCAGACGAATTGACAAAATCTGTTGAAGGTCGTGCCCCTCCTGTTGATTTGCGCTTGGTTTATATCACCTTGTAGCGCATGCCTTGTAGCAGGTATGAAAGACCATCACCTTGATGAATCCTGCTGTGTGACTCGAATGGACTTGACAATCCACCCGAAATCCATCGTATTGAATCTGTTTAATGAGCTTCCTGGGAAAGCAGTTCTCATCCATAGTTCTTTTCGGTCGAAGGTATCGTACGCTGCTTTGAATTCAACGAACAAATGGTGCGTGGGAATTCTGTATTCACGGGTTTTTCGGAAGATCTGCCGCAGTTGTTAACCGTTCTTTAACGAAGCCGGCTTGATAAACTCTAATGATCGCACGATAGTTCTCACAGTCCAACTAGTCGCCCTTTTTGTAGGTCTGGTGGATAATCCCATCTTATCACTCCTCCGGTAATATATAAATACATTAGTATAAACATCCTTTGAGGACATGATTTGAAAACCATGAGGCGATTAACCACAATTATTGACGCGCAACCGAGGATGCGAGAAGACGACGACAGTCACGATGCCTACAGCACGATGACCTAAGAAGAATCTACATTGGTCCGATATGCTTAAAGCGTGTCCCACCATTCCCAACACCCTCTGAGATAATACGCCTGGACACTACAGTCGCGCTGCCCTGGACCGAACGCTGACAGGTCACCGATATCAGAGAAATTATCTAGATTGAAGCCTAATGCTGAAAATTGACGGAAGTTTTGCACTCCGAAGACCAATTCTGTGATAGATAGTTTCAATTTTTAATAACCGAGTTGTGCTATCATGGCCGTAAGAGGTAGACGCACGTAATGAATGTAAGAACAAAAACTGGAATGTAATATTTGCTTAAGGTTTATGATAATGATACTAATATGAAGAAGCGTATAACTATGAAGATTATATCTATGCCTAAAACGAAGAATACACTATTGAATTACAATTACCAGGATTAAGTTACCACGATACCACGATATTGAAAGACGTATTATGTATATTAAAAAGCACACTGAACATTAATTGCTCTTCGCAAGCGAGGACCTCCACCGTTCGCTCTTCCGTATTGAATCGCGCGCTAATTGCCCAATTCCTACCCAGTTACTAAGCCTCTGTCCCTGCAGCTCATAAGGTGGGGGGAGATGTAACAACCCTACCATCTAGCGAACTTTACTTTAGTGATTTAGCATGCATCCGGAAGATTAAATCGTGGTCAATCCATGCAAAAATATAAGTAACCGCGTTGGTCAGAAAAGTAGAACGACCAACGAGGGCATAAAACAACAAAATGTTTCCTAGAACTCGCAGTTCAGTTTCACGCAGCAAAAGTAAAATAAAACAAACCTTATTTAAACTGCTTCCTTTGCATGCCTCATGGCCCGGAGAACGAAGTAAACACACAAACAAACGAATCCCGGTCTTGGCTTAGCAAAAAATGTTCCACAATTGTTTTCAGACTTAGCCGTTTGAGCATCTAATGGTTGCCTCTTAGCTCCAGCGATAGCGCGTAGGTTAAGCAAAGAGAGTGTGAGCGATACGCTCCGTTCAGTCCAGCTTTGTTTATATTCCTTTGACCACCACGTACTTGAGGATGGGAAATGAATACAGTAAGCGACACGATTCTCACATGGAGCACTCGCTTAGGGACCCAAAGTAGGTGGGGAAATTGCCCTGTCACTTTGGGCTAGCCTTAAGAACTGACGATATGGAGAAAATACATTGATTCAGTTCTAGAACGTCTACCCTTTGTGGTTGGCGGTACATTTAAATTCGCATCTTTTATTATTTTAGTTTTAAGTTAGAACTCGAAAGTGAGCACTAAGGCCCCTTCAGCTGTTCTGTATCCCAAATTTGAACAATTCGCCGGTGCAGGCAAGTGACCAGCTTTTCTGATCTAATTTTAATAAGTACCGCTCCGCTCCGATGCCATCAATGCCTAGCCGATTTATTCAACTTAAGCCAACAAATCCCAACCTTGTCCTTCTTCTGCGTTTCTTGCTAAACGAATTTCAATCGCTGCTTACTGATACTCAAGTCACACAATTGACAAAAGCAGGGTGGCAACTGGATACGAAAAACCAAATTCCCTGATTTTTCCAGGGTTTTCCCGGTGTTTAATAAAATTCTAGGTTTCATATTGCGATATAATTTTTAACTGAAAATGTATTTTGATCATTGATATTTGAATTGTTTATCAATCTACGAGGTATTGAGAAAATTTTCCCCACCTACTCTATTTCCCTAGGCGAATTTTTCAATCACTTTCTCTTATTCTACCGACCAGCAAATTACACTCCTCCCGTGAGTTCCAACATTTCTCCAACATTTTGGTCGAAAACCAAATTTCGCTGCGGTGCCACTGGCATTTACTTCGATGTTCGAATTGTGTCACATGCCGCAAAATGTCCGTCCTGAAACTTCAATGTCATTCGATTCGACATTGACTAACGCCAAACGAAACGCGCAAATTGAGTGCAAACTAAATTTGTTATATCACTTCACTTGCCTCACAGAATAAGGCCCTTTGCAAAACACTGAGCTAATTATCGATAACCCAATCTATCGCTTGTGTGCCGTACTTCTTTATCTATTTCTAAGTGTTCTTGACTATTCAATGAATCGATCGTTGGGGTTGTTTGAAAAATTCCCTGATTTTGTTAAAAATTCCCTGATTATCCCAGGTTTTTCCAAATAATTTCAAATTCCCTGACAATTCCAGGTTTTCCAGGTTTTTCCAGGTAGTTGCCACCCTGTTGACCTTACCCGAGCAGGAGCGAAGAGCAAAATAATAACAAAATGTGTTATTGGAAATCGAGTAACTCATATCAAAATTTGGTCTTGTTTTGGCTGACATAGTTGGTAAAATAACAAAAAATTATATCAAAATTTTACTCCTTCACTACTTTTACTTCAAATAACACAAGTAGTTATTCTTTTGGCCTTAAAACTACTTGTGTTATTTGAATAACAAAGCAATAACATGACTGTATTCCGAGTTTTGAATAACATATTTTAGTATTATTAAGGTATTGAATAACAAATACAGTAGTATATGAGATTTTAGAAAATCATTTTATAGAATATTTATAATCTAAAATCTCTTTAATCAATAAAAAAATTATATGAAATATATCGAATGTCATTTTAAGGCCAAAATAAGATATGATAACAAAATCAGTTATTAAACTCATCTTACAACCACTGTTTTAAATATCTACTCAATAACAAAATGTGTTATCAATGTATCTCCATATCTATTCAATAACAAAATATACCATTATAACACAGTTTGATATTGTTTTTATATTATTTATATTATATATTATTTAGCCTACGTTTGGGCTAATCTTGGATTTTGACTTGGACTTGGGACTTGGGTTTGGATTTGAACCTAAACTTGTGGTTGGATTTGGACTTGGACATGGGCATGGGCTTGGGCTTTTTGGGATTAAGCTCGGGCTTGGGCTTAAATTTAGATTTGGACTTGGACTAGGGCTGGGTATGGCCTTGAGCTTGGTCGTGGACTTGATCTTGGGCTCGAGTGTGAGTTGGAATTGTTGGGCTTGGGATTTTTAAGCTTGGATTTGGATTTATATTTATTCCAAGACTTGGTTTGAATTAGATCTTCAGTTTAGCCTAGCAAGGCTTAGGCTTGCACTTAGGCTAAGGCTAGTGCTTAAATTGGACTTCAACTTGAACATGAATTTAGTTTCAAACTTAGACTTAAATGTGAGCATAACTTGTAACGAAGAGAACAGTTAACGTCAAAATGAGACGTTATCGCAGACCTTCTTGGGTGAATACCAAATCCAGAAATTTCCATTCTCGTCGAAATGTTATGCTTATATCATAAACGTTTTTGCAAGCCAACGCTTGTTAGACTGGGTACGTCCTAACATCATTATGTTATGCTATAGATTGATATTATTTGAGAAAATCGATAGTGAAAAACTTGACTTTGACAGTACCGAATGTAAATTTGCCGCAGGGAGGTTTTGAACCACCAAAATCCTACCATAGGCCACGTCCATGCGCAGAAGTAATCTCGATACTCGACCGCACACATGCAATATTGCACTTTTATGGATCCGAAAAAATGAAAATTACTTCCTCCCTCAGCAATATTCCACGAAAAAATGAATTTGCTACTGAAATTTACAGGTGCTACGATTTAGAATTAGGTGTGCTCGTCCCTCTTTGGACCAGAGGGGTCGCAAAAGCAGTGTTGCGAGCCCGTATTTGTATGATCAAGTTATTTCATACGGGCGTTCTCGTTCTAACAAACAGACTGCCACGAACTTTTTTTCGGACTTCGTTTCTTATTACTTCATACACTGCGACGAGTTTTTGACGAGTTCTCGCTCGTCATTGTAACCGTTACCGATCGCTCGCGAAGCCGACATTTTTAACCGCGTGTGAAAGCGAGAGCGTAAGATGATAAAGAAAAGAAGGAGTAAAGGAAACTCTGTAGTTACGCATCGTAAAGTGCCGCTCGCGCTCGCGGGCCATTAGTAGCTCAAGAGCTGTTGGTTTCATGAGCGGGCTGTGCCGAAAGACGCCACGAGGCTGTGCGCTCGTGAGTGCGTAGATACCTATTCTGGTATCTACGCACTCACGAGCGCAACAGTTGTTGTCGTACACTTGCATCAGTGAAGTAAGCGTTTGCATCGCTTACTTCTCTATAAATCATCATTTTGCTAGCATTTCTTTCTTTAAATATTCATAACTTTGAACTACTAAGCTGTCCTTTGTGATATAAAGTACAGTTTCTGTGGTTATGTTTAGATTTTTACTCAATATGTTAGAAGCGTTCTTGGAGCCTCTTTTTATTTTTATATGAATGTGATTTTAACAATTTGATCATTCACCACGTATCTCTACCTTGCACATTCGCAGTAGTACAAATGATGAAACTCAGTTTGTTTAAACTGAAACTAAAATCGAAGGGTATTTTCAGTGAATGAATGAAAATTTACTACAGTAGTAGAACTCCAATCAATCCGTGCGTTATTACTAGCATTATGAATATGAATGATCATCACCGGAGATAATAACCATAGCATGTACGTGTAACTTGAAAAACATATGAGCTTATGTCAAAACTTAACTCGATGATTACTCTTTATGAATGAGAAATGAGTTGAAGGCTTCTTTCCCATCCCAGAAAAAAAGAAGCATCTTTGCTCTAGGATACGAGACATCCAGTACAATGTTACAAACCAGAACACTCCGAACTCTGCCAAACATCTGTACCACCACTCAGCCAGCAGATCACACCAAATCACGGCTAATTTTAGATCGCTTAAACGTAATGTATCCATTACGCCGAGTTAATGATGCGGTCCAATCGTGACGGTTTCCTTTTATTCCGCATTCCAAGCTTTGATCTTTGGCCAGCGTTCGAACTTCTCGACAGACGCACATTAAGCTCTCGCGGTCGTTTCACATATTGGTTCCCAGCAGCTGAGCCAAGGTCCAGCAGTCCAGGAAAAAGGTGCTCAATCATTTCATTTTGCGGGATCAATCTTCTTCCTAGCCTCCTAGTGCTCCTCATATTTTGCGTACCGATTCGAATTCTAAGAGCAGCAGCAGCAGCACCAGCAGCCGATATGAACATGCGAATTCGATCGATTGATTGAAAATGGCCGATTTCATGGACGGCAAATTAGGTTTAGTGCAAAAATATTCGCAACTCGCTTCGAAGTGAAGCAACCGAACTATTTCGCAACAGTTCAGATCAAATTAACGAAGCACTTTGAATCATTATGAAGGGAACTTATTTTTGACGAGTAACATTTTTCCATTATCATTATTATAATCTTAACGATAGCCGAGGTGAGGAAAATACACAAATTTTTTTAGCAGCTTCTTGGCTCTTAACTTATACTATCATGAGTTTATTCCACGTCGGAAGCTCACTCTTTGTGGGAATAGATTGGGAATCATTCCCACAGAAGGAAGGAAGGAGCACAAGATTGGCCTTGTGATGCTGTAGGAGAAAAAAAAGAACAAAAAAAGAACCTCATCGATTTTCAATCTTCCGCCCTCCGCCCGCTCGTTCCGCTAGCATTATCAATAAATATGCGCGAGAGATGGTGGAACAGCAACAACAACAACATTGCTGCTCGGTTCGGACCGTACGTTCTCGAAAATGAAGCGAAAGTATGAATGAATAAAGGGTCCAGGGTAAAACCTATCATTAGGGCACATTCCAATGCGAGATGGGCTACCGCTTTCCTGCCAACAACATTGACCGTTCTCACGTTCTTTTGGCAGCTTCCTCCTGTGTTGTGTTGTGTTGTGTTGTGCTGTGATGATACTCTAGTTCAAATCATACAAAACAGAGCATGGTTTGCCCCCGCATAAAAGTTATTCGCATTTGTACTTATTACAGGAGTTTCGCCACAATGAAACTAGCAAAGTGGTCGCTATTCTGATAGCTTTAATTATTCTAACTTTGTTTGCTAACTCCATTCTAACGTAATTATTTTATTACCAAGCACCATGATTGGTCCTTCTCAAAGAGGTAAATATTCTAGTAGAGAAGCGAAAGTTGTAAAAACGGTTATTGCCACTGCCCCCAGTCCCGGACAGCATTAGATGGACCGACCGACCAACCGACCGACCGGGACAGAAGAAAAGCATCAAATGTCCTGCGGTGACACTACTCATCGAAGCACGGCGATCTCAAATGACACAAAAGAGATCCCGAAACGGGGCTGCTGCAGTTCTAGGGATTCCTTCCTTCCAGCATAATAAAAACACCGGAGTCCCATCCCGGGTTCAGCTCACCGTATGCTGGCTGGCTGGCTGGCTGAGCCCGGTTAAAAGCGCATTCATAAAAGAAGGAAACTAAGTCAATAGATCAACTTTTTCTGTGTGGTCACTGCTTTTTTTTTGCTGATTTCTTTTTCCTTTTTTTTTTTTTGGTGAACTTAAACTGAAGAGTGAAAGCAAAGGTGCAGTCGATTCGAACAAAGCAAAAGTTTTATATCTATTTAAGTCGTAAAAATCACTTTTATTGCTCTATTTTCTAGTGTGTTCTTAACTAATTTTACGTGAAAACAACAAATGATCCTTTTCGATGGTCTCATGAATGCAACAGTTACAGTTTCGGATCGGGAAAAGTGAACGAAAAGTGCAGGTAGTTTAAAACCGTCAAACTTGCAACTGAAACACGGTTGATATTTGAACAGTCCTGTTCAAACAAAAATATTTTTCCAATTAAGATTAACAACTCCTTCGGTCAGCCAATGGCGTTCGGGCCGTTTTTATTATTATTTTTCCTGTGTGATTTCAATGGAATTTCATAACCCTCACACAGTTTTGTTTCGAATTGTCCCTGCGGACCACAGATCATCTCGTTCAGCGTCCGAACAAAGGTGTTGTGAAAAGTAGAATGGAAATAAATAATAAATAACCTGTCAATTTTCGAAACAGAGAGACCGCTGCTGCTGCTGCTGCTGCTGCATCGGAATAATGAAAGAACCGAGAGGCACAAGAATTCCATTTCCAAACCAAACCAGCAACCCAGCAGCAGATCCCGAGTATCCCAAAAGCCGTCAGCCGAACAGGGATGTCCCGAGAGTCCGGGAGAAGCAACGGCATATTCGACGTTGTGTATCGTCATCGCCCTCGATGCACACAGCACAGGCGGTGGTGGCTGACGCGGCGGTCCATCACAGAGAGTGTAGCGACAGAGGACGAGCGGAGCGGCCGAACCGGGTGCGCTTTGCCAAGGAATTTACCTGGCTCTGCTCTGGCTTTTGTTCCACAGACTGCGCCGAAACGCAAACGACAAGGCGAGGCGTAGGCCCAATCATGAAGCTTCAGATTCAGATGGTAAACCATTTCGGCCACGCCACAGCCAGAGCCAAAGCTAAAGCAGACATGCAGAAATCTTGCACTCTCGCCACGGTCTCGGACAGTGCTATGTGCGAATGTATGTGGGAGCCTGGACGAAGGCTGTCAGCCCTTCGCCTTCCGGAAGGGGTGCGTTCAGCAGTCAAACCAATGTTGAGGTTTGCTCTCTCTGGCGTACCCAGGCTGGGGCACACTGGAAGGCGTACCCCACGTTCCGTGTAAAATTTAATGTAAAATAAAACAATTTCTGTAACTCAAAAGTTTTTAAATTACAGCTTTAGTTTCAAGCCTTTCTTGATTTCTTGATTGAAATTTTTCTTGATAATATTTTTTACTGTTCCTGAGTTTATAGCTAAAATACTCGGTTTTCCTGAATATAAACCTAATTCAACAGCTCATATCTCATGAACAAACAACGTAACGGAACCGATTTCTTATAAAAATGTTAGTAAAGGAAAGAAAAGAGCAAGAAGAAAAACGTGACAAGAACCAAAGAAACGGAAAAAACAAAAAAGAAAAACGAGAGAGAGAGAGACAGAGAGAGAAAGAGAGAGAGAGAGAGAGAGAGAGAGAGAGAGAGAGAGAGAGAGAGAGAGAGAGAGAGAGAGAGAGAGAGAGAAGAATAAAAGGTGGCATGAAAAAAAGAAAAACAAAAAAACGGGACAAAATGGGAGGAAAAACGTGACATAAAAGAGAGGGTAAAGGTGAAAACGAAGAAAATCAGATAATAAAAGAAGGAACAAACGGCAAGAAACAAAGAAAGTGGACAGAACTTGACAGATAAGGTTCAAAAGCAGGACATCATAAGAGTAATAACGGAATAGTCGAACGAATAAAACGAACGACGAAGGAACGGAATAAGCGAAAAAAAGAAACCGGGAGGGGTAGAAAAAGACAAAGAGTGAGACAGGAAAAGTGGAGAATGAAGCCTGAAAATAGAGAAAACGAAAGAAAAAAAGATGAAAAAACGGAACACAGGACTCAAGAAAGCGAAAATGAACAGAACAAGCGGAAACTGTGAAAGAAAAAACGAGAGAAAAATAGTGGGACAACGAGACCAAAAGGGTAATACAGACCAAAAAACAAGAGAAACCAAAAGGGAAAAGAACAATAATAATAAAGGAAACCGATAGAGTTATCAAGAAAAACGGAAAAAGAAGTCAAACAAGATATAGAAGATCAAATTTGGCAAAAAACGGGAAAATGGGACAAAAAAAAGAAGAAAAGGAAAGGAAAAAGGGACTTATGAAAAAGGTACGAAAAACGACGGAAAACGGAAGATATAAAGGAAAACCGGAAAGTAAATGAAAAAAAGGAACCAAAAACGGAAGACAGAAGACAGAAAAGATAGAAGAACAGGGCTTCAAAAAGAGGAAAATAGCACAGACGAGGACTAAAAACGAGAAGAAAAGGAGATAAAACGAATTAGAATACGAATACGAAAGGGAACGAAAATTGATATTAAATGGGAAAAAAAAGAAAAAGAAGATCAAAATACAAAGAGAAGAAAAACAATGCAAAAGAAAACGAAGAAAACAAGAAAAAAGTTAGGATAGTATAATAGAAAAAGAGAAAAAAGGAGAAAAAAGGGGATAGAAACAGAGGAAAAGAAAAAGAGAATATCGGGGTACGAGCATGGAGAAACAAGGATAACAAAAGAAAACACAAATAAAGAGAACAGGAACAAAATAAAATGTAAACAGAAGACAAAAGAAATAAAATGAAAAAAAAATACAGAACTTGACAGAAAAGGAGCAAAAGCAAGAACGAAAAAAACGAACGATAAAGGAACGAAAAACCGAATAGAAAACTGGGGCCGAAAAAAAGAAAAATATCGAAAAGGGGTAAAAAATGGCGAGAAAAAGAGGAACTGACAGAAAAGTGGGCCTGACCGAATAACCGAAGAAGATGAAAACAGAGATAATGAGACAGAAGAAATCAGCGAGTAGTGAAAAGGCAAAACTAGTGAAAAAAAAGTGGGGAAACGAGACAAAAAAGGAAACACAAAACAGGAGAAAAGGAATAACACGAGAAAAAAGAAAACCGAGAGAAACGGGAAAAAGAGGTCAAAACGGAAAAGTGGGACAGAAACTCAGGAAAAACGGACTGATGTAAAAGGCGAAATAGGAAAAAGGGGGACAATAAAAAGAGAAAAACGGCATAAACGAAGACGAAAGACGAGAAGCAAAGAGATAAAACGAGTTTTTTTGTTAGACGAATCAGTTGCTAGACGAAAAATATGAAAACGAAAAAAACAGAGAAAAAGAGAAGAGATGAAAGACGGAAAAAGCGCAAAAACGCAATTGAAAAGTGTGGAGAGAAGAGGACTCAAAATATGTTAGAAAGGGATGGGAAATTAAGAAAACTGAAGCAGAAACTGAAACAGGAAGCTCGGAACAGAAAAAACGATGGAGAAACAGAAACTGATGGAGGTGGTTTGTCTGCAGCAACGACAACAGAGACAAAGAGGAAAAACGCAAGAGAAAAAGGAATAAAAACTGACATGAAAAATAAAAAAAGCGAAAAGAAAAATGTGACAAAAAGCGAGGAGTCTGGATAAAAATAGATTAGCGGGAGAAAAAAAATCGCATTAAGCATTAATCCTTCCCCAACAGAAAAAAAAGAAAAATGAGAGAAAAGAAGGAAAAAAATAGAAAAAGTGGAGAAACGAGACAAATAATTAAGTGTAAACAAAAGACAAAAGCTGATCGAATAGGTAAGAAAGTAACAGAAAATAACAGAAAAGGAGGAAGAACGGAACAGATAAACGCACGACGAAAGAAAAAAAAACGGCATTAAAAAGCGAAAAAGACGAAAACCAGGATAAAAAAGAAAAAATTGAAATTGAGTGATAGAAAATGACAAACGAGACAGGGAAAGAGGAGAAACGAGTTTGCAAACGGGAAAAACTCAAGAAGAAAGACTCAAGACTCAGGAATAGGGCGTAACACGAGACAGGGACATGAAGGAGAAAAGAGTAAGGAGTAAAAAACGAGAAAGTAAAAGAGACAAGAAAGGGATTATGACACAGAAACCAAATAGGAAAAGAAGAACAATAGGGAAGAAAAAAGAGGGAAGAAACCGAGAAAAACGCGAAAAAGAGGTCAAAAAGGATATAACAAGAGAAACATGGCAACAGGAACCGGAAAATGGGACAGAAAAAGAAGAAAAAAATAGAATGGACGGAAAAAGGTAGAACGGATAAAAAAGACGAAAATGAGAGATAAAAAAGGAAAACCGGATAAAAAAATGGAAAATGGGGTGCCAAATGCAGAATGAGAAGACACAAAAGACAGAAGAATGGAGCATCAGAAAGAGGAAAACGTCATAGACAAAGACGAAAACGAGAGGGAACGGAGATAAAACGAATTAGAAAACTTCGAAAAATTGGAAACGAAAAAAAGCAAAAGAGAAGAAAAAAGACTGAAAACGGGAAGGAAAATAACAATAAACGACTGAAAAGCATGGCGAAAAACAGTATTGAAAATGACAGTATTGAAATGAAATTGACAGAATAAAACATGAAACGAAGAAAAACGGAACAATGAAACAAGAAACATGGCATGGCACAGAAAAAGAAAAACAAGAGAATAACCGGAAAAACTAACGGAAAGTGAAAGCAAAAACCAAGAAAACGGTACAGAAAAAGAGAAAAAATGGAACAAAAAGTGTAAAACGGAACTGGAGAAGAGACAAGGCGGAACAGAAAAAAGGTAAACGTGTGACCTTACTTACTTACTTATTGGTCCATGTCCGCCGGTCCGGCCGGCTAAAGGAATGGAATTAGAAATCTCCACTGCCAGCGGATGAAAACGTGCGAATATCAAATTTAATTACAAGCAAAATTTCGTGTCCATGTCCGGTTTGAAGTAGAATTTCAAGTTCAAATTAGTTCATATCTAATCTTATTTATCAAGTAAGGCCATTGCAAATTACATTTAAAGTTTTTGTCAGCCCCCCCCCCTTGGAAATTGACTTGAAAAATCGGGGGGCAAAAAAATAATTTGTAGGATATGAGTCAAATTTCTTTTTATAATCAATTGTTTGTGGGCTCTACAGTCTGAAAAACTCGAAAAATGAGTCTCCGAGTTGAATTAACGCTTCTAGCACGAAACAGAAATGGAATTCGAACAATGCGATTTCCGAAAATCGTCCAACAAAATTTTCCTTCGTTTTTGTCTTTTTTTCGTATATTTTTGCATAGAAAATAATAACGTATATATTATAAGCAAGAATAGATTCGGTTTTTAAATCTTAAATAAAAATTCTTAAAAGCCATGTTTTTTTTTTGCTCGATTAAAAAATTTACTTTGTTTTTTTTCGCCCCCCCCCCCCTTCAGTGGCCAAACACCGGAAGGACAAAAACTTTATAAAGTATTTGTAATGGCCTAATTGAATTCTAAATTCAAATAAAATTTCAAGTCCAATTTCGAATAATAACTTCAAATTCTGTTTTAAGTGCGATTTCATGTTTAATTTCAAGTTAAACTTCCAGTCCAAATTACTTCAAATTTCAGTCTAATTTCAAGTCCAATTTCCAGTTCAATTTGAAATAAAGCTTCAAGCCCAAATTAGTCCAAATTCAAGTCTAATTAAATACTATATTAAGGCTGCTTCCAAGTTCAATTTAAACTCTAATTCAGTTGCACTTGAAAGTATGGCGTTTTCAACCTATTCGGCTAGTATTTTTATGCTAAGTAATAATAGATTCCCCCCTACGATTACTCCATTTTACTAGGCCAAAACATGCTTCTGAAAGTTCTGGTGTCCCCACCTTTTATTAATGTCTAGCCACGTTAGTGTTTGCTTCCAAAATTTGGTCCAATAGAAACGTGGTTCCAGTTCCGGAAAATACATTCGAATTTAATCCTAGCAATCGGCCAAACAAGTTTTATTTCCACTAAACGCATCCCGATTCGCGTTCGCGAATCTGCGCGTCTCATAATTTATCATTTCAAAGCGACCCCCACCGTCCGATCCTGCCTGACTGCACCGAAATCGAACGGCTTGTTTTTCATCCGAACCCTATTGTGTCTCACTAGCAGAAATGTTTATTTTATCTAGATTTATTGGGCAGGAACGGTTTTGCATAAGCACTCTGTTCGTCCGTTCGTTCCCTGCCTGATTTGGGCCCGGGTCGGGTGACTCGCGCACGGCGGGGATATTTGTTTGTTCTTGGCGAAAATTCCTGAACCATCGCATCGCATCGATTGGTGGCATCCTCGTTTGCATGCGGAACACCTTAAAACGCTTTCCCGTTCCCGTTCGTGTACCGAGACCGAGTTCGAGGGGCCATCCGGGCTACGGAAACCGGCCGAAAGTGGCCAATCATAAATCACATTCGGCAGACCCCTCGGCGTCAAGTGTATTGGGTGTATTGTTGAATGCCTCACCTTGACTCAGCTGAGAGCGCAGCGGGTTTTTATTTTCAACTTAACCTTCATCCATTTACCTGAAAACTGGTTCAACAACATGCGATTTGATCGAGATTCGCTTCATGCACGAGAGCACATTGCAGCCGTCGCCGCCGTCGCCGCCGCCGCAGCCAAGTAACTGCCGGGACTCGTGATGACGACGATTCCGTAGGTACGAGGACTGTAGGCTCGTTATTCCCGCTTCGGACTTCCTTCTGCGAGCCAAGTGGTCGAATACTTTCGACCGGCTACCAAACTACCAAACAACCAAAGAGCCCTGATGCCTGGATAAGTGCTCGGTATCGCAAGGAAGGCACTCCACGGAAGAAAAATGTGGGAAAACAGCACGAAAAAATAGAGAAGCCGAAGCACATAATAAAAGTCATTGAAGAATTTTGCTGCGTCCTTCTTCCTCCACGTTCGGGCGCTCTCGATTATGATGAAGCTTTCCTAAAATTTATGGTTCAATATTATTCTATCCGATACTGCCTCCACAGTTGGCGCACAAAAGGTAGAAAATTGTACCGACATATTTTGGTGCCGAGAGGTGGGTACTCCCGGTTTTATTGCTCCGATATCGCCCAATATTTTTCTTTCACACGCCACTTGAGAGCCGGCGTCACGCAGTTGGTTGCTGAAGCTCTGCGATGATGGAAGAGTTGACGGGATGTTTTTTGACTTACAAACTTTTACCATTTAACTTTAAGGTTCAGTATTGAGAGAAAGAAAAGACATATTTTTACTTAAAGAAAAGCTCATTCATGGCTGACCTACCACAAATGTCGAAATTCTTCAGCTATCTAAGGTAAACATGGACGATATCGCTGACAGTGAAGCAGAGTAAATCGTATCTATTCATTTTGCTGGTGGTTGGGAATATGCATAATTCAAATGTCGCAACTAACCGATCGGAAAGTATGTACATATGAGAAGACCTCGATATCGTTATCATTGTTTGTCTTTCCTAGAGTAGGTAGGTAGGTACATGCGGAACGGTTCTCAAGAAAAAACATCGGAGACTGATTGGCGATGCAGGAATCGTCGTCGCTCCTTTGTGTATGAACCATGCATGGTGGCGTTGTTATCAATAAATATGTAAACCAAGCGCGATTGGAAACGATTCTTCTGTCTTGATTGACGATACTTCACAACATTCGAGTGGGATTAGGTGCACTCGAGCTGATCCGCTGTTAAATACTGCGGAAAATATTGAAAACCACAGACACAGCAATATGATCTGAAGTGAAAACAATCGACCGGCGATTGACAGGTGAATAATAACACGGCACTACGGTGAACGAGTGCAGTATCACGTACCAAACGGTTAGAAGAACAAAAAATAGTTATTATCAAGAATTTGAACAGCTGCAATTAAAAATAGGCAAAACAAACATTGATAGTAATCACTGATCCACTCAAAACTGGAGCAGGTGATTAGGGTAAGTTACTTATCCAGAATAAAATACAGCTGCGCTGGAATAATCTGTGGATTTCTTTAAATTATTTGATAAAAAGATTTAAAAATAAAGCTGGTGCGATATTACCACAGTAACTTTTGGGCTAAGTTACACTAATAATATCACTAATAAATATTGTGTGCCTCAAGGTAGCATAATAGGACATAAATTATTCATTATGTTCAACAAAGGATACGAAACAAGGAAAAGTTATGACTACGAAAGGAGCAATAATTTTGAGCAAAAAAGCTGCTTAAAAACTACAAAAAAATTAATCCCGACTATTTGAATCCCAATGAGAAGTGCTGCTAAATGCTATTTTCTAACATCCAGTAATTTGTAAGAAATACATCCTTATCTTCAACCCTTTCAAACACTGGCTTAATTAATCGTGTTTTTCGACCAATTTTTAAACCTTTGTTATAGTTTAACAAAGGTAAAAAGTCAACGTGAGTATGTATGTTTGTATGTTCCGCCACATTCCCGGAACGCCTGGGCCGTTTTCCACTAAACTTGGCATACTGTTTCTTTGCATAAAAAAACCTGCAGTAGTGAGCAGGAAGCTTTGTTCGACTTCCATTATGCGATTTTTCGTTACGATAGCAGATGCACGCGTAGCTGAGAGATAAAGAGGTCCCGACCAAAATCGAGCGCTCAGCTGGTCATCTAATATATAAGAGCCTTGTCTGTGACTAAAACCAGACCCCTGACAGGACTTCATGTTGTCGAAGCAGGATTCGCAGCTCGCGCTCTAAATGCTTTACACAAAGCTGAAACTAATACATGCGCCTCTAAACTACAGCTGGGGCGAGCACCTCACAAGCACTCTCTTATCCGGGGCAAGATTTGCTACGGGCTCGTAAAAGTTGGTGTTATAAACATAACAATATTCGTGATAAAACTATGGAAAGATGTCAGTGCTCTGGTTAAAACTCCAGCGTAGCGTAAGTGAAGACTCAAACCAATTGTGCTAGATTGCAGTCAAGATGAACATATAAGAACGAATGTTCTTATATTTCGGTTATCTCAGTTATAGCGATTATCACAGTTCTAGATTATCACAGCAAGAGAGTGTTTTTCGGCAAAGTTTAAGAAAATTTGCTTAAATACCACCGATTCGCTCTCAATTAGACGCTAAGTGACGCACGCGGGCTATTGCTAGTTTATAAGTTTGCGACAAAACGGAGAAAATGAGCAATAGCAAATACTTTTAATAATTCGTATTGATTATCTAATAATGCTTCGAACACTGAATAGAACTAAAGCTTCAGATGGCTTCGGCTGCTTACTTCAGACTTACCTTACAAATCGAAAGTTTGGTTATACTGAACCCAAGTAACATTGAGAGTTTTATTACACTCTTATAATGGTTTTTGTGACCCAAATTGGTCATTAATACCAAAAAACCTAAAAATAAAAAATAAGAAAACTTATCCAATTTAATTCTACTATGTGTATTTTATTCACGACAGATACGTATTTCGCCTACGACTTGCAGGCTTCCTCAGTGTCTGTTTTCGAAAAAACTTCAGTCATTAATACCGTTATAAGAGTGCAATAAAAATCAAATTGTTACTTGGGAATCGTATGCTTTGGCAAGCAATCTAGAGATCCACAGGAAAATAAAATAGTACTATTACTATCCTTTATATTTTTAGATGGCGTTTATTCTCTGAGGATGGACACTTGAATGGCATTTCATAGCCATTCCTTCGAAATTACTTCAAACGTGATTCGTAGCCTGAGTCATGCCGGGCACATACTGTTTGAGCGATCTTTACTTTTCGTTATTTTTGGTGAACTATATTTAACTAGCACCATCGCAGTTTACGTCGGGAGAATTGAGTAAACAGTTTCTGTACATGTAAAATTCAAAAGCTCCAATGAGTATGAAATGGGGAAGGCAAATGAGGAGCGTCCAATATAGCTCTAGCCATCCCAAGCCCCTACCTAGCGCCTCCACGTGGCCATACCTGGTAATGCTCTTTTGAGTAGCCAAGCTAGGAGGTGCGTTGCTGGGTGGTTCCCAGCTGCCTTATCTCAAAACCGGGGTTTTGGGCAGACGGCGGAACCACACGACCTTGCTAATAGGTAAGCCTAATATAAGTTATTTTAATTATTTGTTTTTCGTTTTAGCTTATGAAGCATCTCCTGCTATATAGTAAAAACTTTGACCAAAACGAGTTTTAATACTGCACATGGATACCAGAATGAAAAAATTAAATTAATTATTAGAAGCACTTATGGAACCTCAAAGGATGTTACTCTATTCCATACGAAGGACTGCTGATGAGATTGTTCTATTTTTGTTCATATATACCAAATTTCATCTTAATATCATATTATTAATAGTATTATTATTGATATCATAAATGTGGAAGGCTGGATGATGGAGTGGATTGCCAACCTGAATCCTTAAGGTCTGAAGCAAATATGGCACATCTCCATTCAAAACAAACAAATCATCACGTGGGTTAAAGTTGGTACAGCGAAATTCAGTATTACATGGAAGGATCCTAATGCTGGAAGGCGACTCTTATAACCCCGGAATGCGCACAAGTGCCTCTGCTTGTGGGTCCGCCCAATCCCTTTTGGCCCTTCTGTAACAGCATTACTGTGAAATTCATTTCATAATCAAATTTGGATCTACTGTAATTCTACCTACATACATTGGCAAGTCCTTGAAATGATGGTGGCTTTCCCCTACTACTACTACTATGTAAAATTCAAAAGCTCTAATAAGGCTGGTGTGGAGCCCTATTGAGCAGAAGGGATGCAAGTCTTTAAAACCTCACCTAATTTTCACAATGAAACGTAGTTGGAGAGTGGCATTTTGAAGTAGTATAGTAACATAGTGACGATTAACTGTCGCTTTCGAATCCAGAAGGCATTCACGGGGCAAGATTATACACATAGTTAAACCTTCTCAATACCCAACCACTAATTTTACAGCTAAATACAATAGACGATTCAATTCTCGGCAACCCTCGATGCAACGAATTGTTAGGTAGATTTTGAAATCGTAAGCATATCAGCAAGCTACATTCAAGAGCAAATGCGGCGGCGTTGAATAAAAAATAAATAAAGATGGTCTAGGTTACTACCTTGCGGCACACCAGCGTTAAGCATCATTGTAACTTTTGCTAGTTGGGAAAAAATGAAGTGGTTTAGCTTCTCAGTTGACCTCAAGTTACAGCGCTTGGCTAACAAGTCAGATTCCGTATGTTCAAATCTCCGCTGGGAGAGACTGTTAGAGTCAACAGATTTAGCGCTACCCGAGTAGGAACGACCAACTCTTTTGATCTACATTATAGTTAAGATTATTACAGGAACTAGATATGCCAGTCTTTGACTTCCTCGTGCATGAGTAAAAAGTATGCCATCAGCACTACCTACCGGCGATAGGGCGAACTAGACTATCATAGTCTTTGTATCGCCTTCTCATTTTACACAAGTGTTAGTGGCAGATGATGTAGTCAAACGTATGCCTATGAGAATACTTTACGAACACTATGACAGGTTAGTAAACCCTCTTGCCGTCAGGAGCCACTTTACTGACGATTGGATCTGCAAAGAGTCTTTCTTTAGATATCAGTTGAAGACATTAATGTAAACAACATATTTCAATTATAATCTCTGGTTATCGTATTACTGTTTTCATAGAAAAGTCCTCGTGATTATTACTAATACTGCATTGCTGTCGCAAGTTTCGATAGCGAATAACAAGATTTATTTTCCGTTTTAACCAAAACGTCGAACTATCACCCCCTCTGGCATTATAACAAAACGAATACAAAATACAACAAATCTTCCGATGATCCAATCCCCGTTTCCAACTCTGTATCTGTTCTACAGCTGAACTCCTCCAATCCGTTGTTAATATACTACCAGAGCGTGCGTGGACTTCGAACCGAAATCGATGACTTTTTACTGTTGTTTAACGGAATTCTGGCTTAACGAGAGGATTAGTTAGCAACAGTCATTCGGGAGAACTTTCTCCTTTTTAGACGTGATCGTAACCAGCTGAAAAGCAGAAAATCGTGTGGCGGAGATGTATTGATCGCCATCTCTAACAAGCTGAGTTGCTCCATCGGCTCATCGCAGATTTATGACATACTTACTTGGGGGAGCTCCGCAAGGTTACCGAGTCTGCTTTGACAAGCGAGTGGTCGTGGGTTCGAATCTTAGTAGAATCAAGCCATTCGATGTCAAGTGACTTTAGCATGGTATTTGTGACTACAACGATCTATTTATTTATTTATTTATTTAGTCGTCAAATCATAGTAGACCTTTTACATTAGTTATTACATTATATTAGTTCTATTACTACAACACAGTCTACAAAGAAAACTGAACAGTGCAACTTTTAAATTACATAATATTGCTTACATTTTTTGCATCTAACGCGTAGAATTAAAGTATTGTTTTAATTTTAATTTAGACATATTAAAGTCAATATTTTCGCAATGTTGGTTATAGGCGATCATCATCTGATTTAAAGGCCCGAATTTGGCATAGTTTGTGCGACAGTGACTTATGCTAAATATATTTCGGTTCCGCAATTGACGGTTCGGCTGACGGTGACGAGCTGAGTTTGGATAAAATTTCCATAGAATCTATACGGTGTGAAACAATATCGTTTACAAATGACACTTTGGCGAACTCACGTCGCTGTTTTAGTGTCTGTATATTAATAAGCAAGCAGCGGGCTTCATAAGAGGGAAGAGGAAAGCTTGTCCAATTTAGTTTACGCAAAGCAAACAGCACGAATTGTTTTTGTACTGATTCTATTCGTTCCTGGTGTATTAATGAAAATGGTGACCAGACTATGCTACAGTATTCTAATATTGACCTCACATATGCAAGATATAGTGTTTTTATTGTGTATGGGTCACGGAAGTCGTAGCTAAATCTTTTTATAAATCCTAGCATACTGTTAGCTCTGTTGATAATTGTGTTATAATGTTCAATAAATGTTAGTTTTGAGTCTAATATAACTCCTAAATCTCTGATTTTTTCACACTTTTCAACCAAATTATTTCCTAGAGAAATTGTAATGTTTGGCATGTTTCTTTTTCTACTGAAGGCTATTGATCTACATTTATGAGTGTTAAGTTGAAGAAGACTTTTGTTACACCAAATATAGAAAACCTGTATTTCGAGCTGGAATACTCTGACGTCCTCCTCGTTTGTTATTTCTAAAAAGAGCTTCATATCATCGGCATATACTAATACCCTAACATTTCTCAGCAAGAAAGAGATATCGTTCACAAATAAAATAAACAAAAGAGGGCCTAAATGTGAACCTTGGGGAACTCCAGAGGTTACTTCTAGAGGGTTTGACTTTTTCCCTTCAAATTTAACTATTTGCTGACGATTAGTCAGATAGGATTCGATCCATTTAAGCAGATCTGATTGGACTCCTATTTTTTGTAATTTAAATAGTAGCATGGGTATATCAACGCGATCAGACGCTTTGCTGAAATCAGTATATAATGCTTCTACATAGCTCCCTTTGTCCATTGCATTCAGCGAATAACTAACGAATTCAATTAGATTTGTATTAGTTGAGCGGCCCTTAAAAAACCCATGTTGCATATTAGATATTCTATTTTTGACTTGATTGAACAACGATTCATTAATGATTGCTTCAAAAAGTTTGGGAATACAAGAAATAATAGCAATACCTCGATAGTTACTTATATCAGATTTTTTACCGCTTTCAAAAATTGGAATGAGGTATGAGGCTTTCCATGCCTTAGGGAAATTGCCGGATTCTAGTGACATGTTAAAAAGCCAATACAATGGAGCTGTAAGTTCTAATGCTAACTTTTTCAAAAACACGGGAGGAATACCGTCGGGTCCGCAACCCTTGGAGGCATCCAACTTAGTTAAACCTTCTAAAATAACATGTGCTTCGATTTTTTTGATAGTGATATCAGTAGTAAATTCTGGGAGGAAATCGAAATATCTGTAATCCCGATCTGTTTCCGAAAAAGCAGTATAAGTTCCTTGAAAAAAAGTTGAAAATAGATTGCAAATTTCATCTGGGTTATCAGCAACCGTTTCGTTGAGATACATTTCTGTCGGATTTCACTCACATTTCACTCGTCGATCTTTATTTGTGGCGGACGATCGTGGGGATCCGTCATCATCATGAACTCATCATCAGTGACACCCAATCAGCAACGGATAGCAACGATAAGAGCATGAGTTGCGCTCGCACGCATCTCGGGAGTGGTCCATCTTCGATCTTCGAAATTGAGTGACTTTGGCGCGAACTGGATGCCGGGTCGCAGTGCATGTCGATACATTTCATAGTTAGTTGGAACCTGGGTCACCGTCGGGATCAGACGCGATTCCGTATCAATTTTATTACTTAATTGTTTTAGACTCCTTAAAGTGAATATACGTTGTTCGTTAGTTAATAATAGTTAATATACGCTTGGTTTTTATAACTACCACAGAGCGTATTATTTCGGCTATCAACAATCCGAATTGGCACACCATTGGACCCATCTGGAATTTGTGAGCTGGCTACCAACCCATTGGATTCTACTTTTCCTCCGCTTATGCATTGGTCGATGTAGGACTTGACTGCACCGCTGCACCACGGACCACCCGCAGCTAGGAACCCTACACATGGGTTTATTCTCAGGCCCCTCCATATACCCTTCCTTCATGCTGAATTCTCTATATTTGCCCACTAAAATCTCCTGACAGTGCAAATGTCTCTCCTATAGTTAAGTGTACTGGTCAGAGGCACGAATGAGTCCTCGCCAAGGACGGCTATTATGTGGGATAGTGCTGGCAGCGAGGAATAAGTGGGTAAAGTAGATCAAGCTTTGAAGGAAAGGTAAACCCCAATACACACAAGCACGCATAAATTTAATAAGCATATCGCTCACTAAATAGCGATTATAGCAAAAAGAAATGCAGTGCAGGTCATACAGCAAACACCAGGGCGATATTACAATAGATCAACTATACTGGTCGTAGTAATGAGTCCACACATGAAAAAAATGACATACTTGAGCAGCTAAATGGCTTATCTGCAGATCTATCTTTGCAGCGTATCTTATGCTGATTTTAATCATTTTCCTGCTTTCGTAGAACGAATTGCCTCTGCTGTTAGAAGCATTCAGTAACATCCCGGACGTACCACAGGGTAGCAACTTTGGACCAGTGCTTTTTCGCTTTTTATAAAGGAACTGTCAGCTCTTCGGCCACTTGGTTGTAGGTTTCTTTATGCCGACGAAGTATAAATCGTCAATTAAGAAGTGATTAATAAATTAAGATAATTTAAGCGGACCCCGACTGCATTGAACTGCAACATCTAGCGGACATATTTGAACTTTAGTGCTTGAGTAACACGCTTACCACCAGTACATCGTACTTTTAAAATCGCATTCGGTCATTGTACTATTCACCGGTACAGTCTATATAATGACCGAACCATTTCACTGGTACAGTCTGCATAAAAACATATATAACACAGAATGTACTCTCAGTTGACTTCGAGGTACGACGCTGGTCTAACGAATCAGCCGTCGCATGTTGGAGTCTTGACTGGTAGAGGCTGTAGGAGTCAATAGGATCGAAGCACTAGCACCGCAGTTGTCTTGCACTCTTAGCGCTGAAGTTTTTGGAGCGTCTTAGTAGAATACGAAACCTGTAAATTAATTAAATTTAATTTCCAGAATCTAACAGCTGGCTATGAAGACTGTCGAATAAAAACAAAAGGTCTAGTTTCGAAAGTGGAGTGTAGCACCACGGTTTTGTTCATGGTAAGTTAACTTGAAATCTAAAATTAATTGCTTGAGATTCTAATGTTATAAATGGTGTAATGTTTTTAAATTTCCTATTTTACCTTCAATACAATTACTAAAAAAAAGTTCACGAATAGCAAACGTAATACATAGTTCGATTAGGCACGAAAAAAGAACTTATCCAAGTTGTTCGACAACAATTTTTTTCATAATTTTCTGAGAAATGCTCCTCAAACCAATTCAACGTATTTTGGGAATTTTGAAAAATATTCAGAAGGTAATCCTGATATCGGTATTCTTCCAAATAGGATGTGAATGTTTTTTTAAAATTGCCAAGCGATTATTTTGAAATTCCTCAGTGGTAGGTCTTTTCAACTTTGCACAATCATATTTTTCGTATAATACACATAACATAAACAATTTATTCCTGCTCTCAGCACGTGCTATCGTAAGACCATCATTCTCTATCGATCGTTGTTCGAGAATCAAAGGTCAACGTACGATATAAAACACAGCAAGATAAGAAGTAGGCAAGCGACCAGGAGACTAGTGTCGCTTTGTTTTCAGGAAGTGATTGAGCTCAGAGGCATTAAATGAGATTTTACGACCGTCGAAAATCAACAATTTCCTTTGACCATGACTGAATATAATGTACGGGTGAAAACAAACAATAGTTTTGTTGCTGAACAAGCCTAATTATATTGAACTATTATGTATCAGCAGTTGATTGTATATATTGGAAGCACTAATCAAACAATCGTTTCAAACGAAAATAATTCCATTAATGTGTTTCTGATATTGACTAGTGTAGCTTTCAAAAAACCAAACTCTCAACCAATCGAAATGATTAACCCGAAGCGGCCACACAACCATTCTTTGTTCGCTGTTCAACCTAGATTTAATTTTCTTTCCTGAAACTGTATGTTTACTGCAAAAGCGATAAACAAACCAACTGTTTATCAAGTGCAAAGTTAGTCACCATAATATGTTCGGATTTACATGTGACAAACATTGTATTAATTATAATAAACGCGATGTCTGAAACGGTTACATTGTCGGAACCGAGCAGATTTTGATTGTCACATGTGGCACAAAGCAATGTAGCATGAAAAGCGGTGTATTTTCGTACCATGGCCAATGGAACATTTGGCAGCTCCATCGAATGCTTTCGGCGTAGCGAAGCGAGCAACGCAGCTTCCCGTATTAAAAGTGCCAGAAGAACCTTCGGCTCGATTTCACGTGTCTCATTTCGAATTACACCGGCAATAACCAAGAGCACTAGAGTGACGCCCATCTAGCTATTGCGCAATTTTAATTATTGATAAGATAAACACACCAAGACCAAGGTGTCTTGGCGACAGAACCTTATCGACTGATTAACAGAGTCGAGCTTGTGATTCCGCCGCTGTTTTCCGAGAATACTGTGAGCTCTACCTCTATATGTCAAGGACTTCGCCGATATAATTACCCATTATGACGATGGGGCGTGCGGACACGTACTGCGTCTATTTTTACCAGTTTTCGCTCTTTCGCTGACCGCTTGAAGATTTTCATGAAACAAACCGAAGATAAAGATGGCGCCTGCCGATAACGTCAAATCGCGTTTTTGTTTTGTTTCTACCGAACAAAACGAAAATGAACGAAAACACACTTAGTCGTGTAAATAAATAGAGTTACGGAGTCTCGCCTTTAAACACACTTTAAAGTTCGCAGACGAAAATATTAGTTTACTAGCAGTTTTTTTTTATTTCGATGAAAGGATACGATTAAACCTAAACAAAAAGTGCAGTCAACGAAGTGGAAAAAAATCACAAACAGCTACACTCAGTTGGTCAGCTCGTCGATCGGTCCTTTTTCGGGTCGCCTTTTAAACCGACAATAATGGCTGTGCACCGTTTTGTAGCAACACACTTTAAACTTGTAATACTAGATTGGACTGATAGATATACCTGAACTCACCGTTTCCATTTCCTTGGGTCTACGAAAACAAAGCAAAAACGACACACTGACTGTGCTAATCTCTTTCTTCCTCCGTCCGTTCATTCTCAAAATGATATTATGAATTGCCGACGATAGGGACACTTGTTTTCAAGGGTTTTATCGCACTTTCGCCGTCGTCCCCTGCACACGCACGCTGTGAAGGACTTGGCATGGCAGCCAGGCAGCGCCCGCCTCGCCTGTGTGAAAGTCGAAGTCGTAATTCGGTTTTGTGTGGGTAATTTTTTTACAGCTTAATTTTTGTGGCTCACTCAGCCGTGAAGAACCATTTCCGAAAGTCTTTCTTTTAAACAATACCACAAAGAGAATCATTTAGAAACGGCCCACTTGGTTTATTATCAGCGAGCTCTCATTTCGATTTTTACCATTCTAAATGTGTTTATCTACTGGTGGGAAGAGCTCGTGGGAGCTTTAAAAGGCCGATACCAGCCTTTATTTATCAACGATAAATAATCTTGTTGCCGAACCGGCTCTCGTGGTGTGTAATTTTCATCCACAAACACGTGGGCAGGGTTTGTGTGTGTATACTCTAAGTACAACCCCTGATTACAATATTCACGTTCTTCCCGAACGTGACTCATCGATTGCTTTCCCCTTTAGGGCCGTAAATACTCTCCCCATGGTGAATGGATTTCCCAGAAGAAAAAAACGGCACCGGAAGTGCGCAAAATATTAAATTTGCTAGCAACCCCCCTTGCGAGACACAGCCATGGAAGCAGCTCGAACGAAATCCCAAATCCTAATTTGACAAAAATAGAGTGTGGGACTATCGTATCACGCATTGCCTTCAAAATAGTTTTTTTTCACAATTAAATTTCATTACGTTAATTATATTATGTATTTGAATATTACATGAATGTGCTAATAAAATAGCATCGCTGGTGTGCCCAGCGTGGGACACACTAGAGTGCGTGCTTCAACTTATGCATAAAATTTGTTCTCAAACCTGCAATGCAAACAACATCCGAACGTTGTTCCACATAGAACAACAGATAAACTAAACGAATAGTTATGTTATGTAAGGAATGTTGTAATTGTCTAAACTTTCTTTCAACGTTTTGAAACTAGACATAAGTTATATTTTTTTGTGTCATTTAGAACATACATGTTGAAAATGATTAGCACTTTGCTGCCACTTTAGCTCATCGGCTTTTTGTTTTTGTGTTGCCAAAAATCAATACTTTTACCAAAATCGGGGCGTAACACAATCGAAATATCATTCCGATTGTAATTGGGCCGTTTCATTGCATAATAGAACCCCACCAAAAAATGTTTGGGAAAAACTTCAAATCTTCAAAATAAAATATTAGTTGCTAGGTTTTTCGAAAGTTCAAATAACTTTGCTATTAAGCATACTATTGTTTGTTCGCACTGCTTATGATCCTGCCCGCTTCTTTATTCCTGAGCAGAGCAGCAAACAATTTTGTTTGTTTGTTTGATTTTTATCACAGAGCCTTTAACGTGAAGGATCATTCTGCTCTTTTTTAAATAAATAACATGTTCATAACTTCTTATCAATGTCGGCCAATTTCACAAATTTGAGTACCCTCTTATCTACATCAAATTATAATATTTCGTATGTGTTAAAAACTAAACAGCAACCAAGCGTGATTCACAGAAACCTGTCCGGGTATGCATGTGTCGTCTACGTTTGAGAAGTAGCGGAATCATGGACAAAATTATTGCAAATAAATCTTCAACCATGGTCCTGGATATCTACGTCCGCGGCGTGTCTTCGTTTACGTCATGGATAGTAAGAGTCGAAACAGAGACTATAAAACAGCATTCAAACCAACTTTAATGCGAATAGCATTTACTATTATTATTACTAAGCAGTGATTTATCCACAGTTCTACGAATTTAGGAATTTGTAAGGACCTACACTGCCCATAAATGGAAAACATTCCCATCTGCAAAAACGTGCAACTAAGAAAAACGCTGTTGAAGCCACGACAATTTTTCTTTAATATTGCATCGATTTTGGAAACAAAGCGTCCAAATTGTCATAAAGTCACTTGAATGTACATAACAGAATACTTTTACAAGCAATTTGTTCATAAGTGACCTAAAATTTGTTCCAAAACTTAGAAAAACTACCGAAGTTACTGATATGCGTTTATTTGTGCTTGAATAAGCAAGAATAAACGCATAACAGTCACAGCATGCCTTGATCCTTGCGTTGTCGGTGACTCGGCAGTATTTTCAAGACCACGTGTCGTTGTTGTTTTGATAATTCACGTGCTCGTTCAATTCAATTGTTCAAAATGTCCTTTTTGACTCAAATCTCTTCCTGGCCTTTTCTCCTTTTTATTGTAATTTGTTATCTTGAGGTTATAGTGAGGTCGCATGATGGGGTTTGTTTGACTCAGAAGCTGGTTGCTTTCCTGTGTATCCGGAACACTCCCAGAACGCGTCCGAGTATGGACCATAGTGCAATGTGATCTTGGACACTATATGTGACAACAAATGAACTATTTCAAACAAGTTTTGCAATTTCGAGTACCGACTTAGAGATGTCACATATTGTAAACTAAACTAAAGTTAAATTCAGAAACTGATCCCCGTAGAGGTATCCGGAACATTCACGGACATGTTTAGATGTGGCCTATGACATCTTGAACTTTTTATGCAACTACCAATAGTCTAGATTTGCAAATCCGTGTACTTATAGGTGTTACATGATGGGTTTGTAGTGATTCAAGGTGCTTCTATGTTCCAGTCCCATATATTCCGGAACTTGTTCCCACTGTAACTTCGGAATCGTACATTCGATCCAAATTCTCCACAATAGTGTTCTTCTAGGTCATAAAAGCTTCCGTTTGGTAGTTGCTGCAGTCGAATCGGCGCAGGCATTTCCAGAAAACAGATGCTTATTGATATATTTTTATTACTGTGACTGTTATGCGTTTATTTGTAATATGGGACTGACATAGTTTGATATTTTTTTCAACATCTTGGGAACAAACATAAGTTTTTTGTTTGAAATATTGAAAGAACAGTTAATTTAAAGATGATTCCCAGGTTCATCTCAAAAGTGGTGAAAACTCAGATGGGACTGTTATGAATTTATGGGCAGTACAGGCCGTCTACAAACGGCCTTTCCTGCTAGATGGTTAAGCCTTCAGACGAGGAAAATGCGATGAAAAAATGCAAAAGTGGTGAGAAGAAGGCAAAAATATGAAAAAAAGAAAAGCTGGCAAAAAGACAACTAAAAACGACGAAAATGCAATACAGTATGAAACTGTAATGCAAAAATGCCAAAACAGCGACAAAAAGAACAAAAAAAACAAAAAGAGTGTTGAATAGTACCGAAAGAGCGACGAAACATGGTTAAAACGACGATGCTGTCTTGACAACCAACAAAATGACGAAAAATTGACCAAAAAATAAAGCGAAGAGACAATAAAAAACCCGATTTAATCCACCTATTGGTGAAAGGAACCTTTGTTATACCATCTCATTTGTCATTTGAGTTAGAATTCGACACGCCTTCGGAACTCAACTTTTTGATAACACTATGATAGTTATCATCAATACATATGCATGTCTATGTAATATACTGATAAATTTGTATAATATTCCAAAGCAATCAAAAAATGTCTTCCTTTTATTTGTATAATTTGTTATTTTGAGTAAATAGCGGGGTGACATTCTGGGGTTTGGTTTAAGTGAGCAACTGTCCGTTTTCCTGGATGTATTCGAAACGTTCCTAGAACGTGTCCAGCTGTGGCCAATGTAACCCTGGACACTTTATATGTCGACAAAGGCGCTACTTTTGCAATTTTGAGTACTTAAAGATGTCATATGTTGTACTTTAGCTGAATTCAGAAACTGATCCCCGATCCGGAACATTCCCGGACGTGTTGTTCCGGAATATCTTCGGAACCGTACATCCGATCCAAATTCTGTTCAATAGAATTCTTCTAGGCCACAAAATTCTGCATTTGTTAGTTATTCAGTCAAATCGGTTCAGGCATTTTCTAAAAGCAGATGTTTATTGTTATATTTTCACTACTAACACTGTTATGCGTTTATTTGTAACTTGTAACTGACATAGTTTCATATTTTTTTCAAAATTTTGGAAACAAACATAACATTACTGTTTGAAATATTGAAAGCATGAACAATTTAAAGATGATTCCCAGGCTCATCTCAAAAGTGGTGAAAATCACATGGGACTGTTATGCATTTATAGGCAGTAATGGTAGTTATCATCAACACATATGCATGCATATGTATTATACTGATAAATTTGTAGACTATTTGAAAGCAATCAAAAAATCGTGTGCAAAGTTCTTGGGCAGGATTGATATTTAAGGGGGACCCTCACTGGAAAGTCGAAAAACTTGTTTGTTTTGCATTTTCAGAAAGCTTTTATCTTTAGAAATGTTGAGCCCATAGTATTTTTCGGTACGTGGTCTCGTTGAGAATTTACAGTAAAACTGTTGGATCACTTGAAGGGAAGTGCAGTGCTGTACAATAGTTTAAACGCGCTCTCCTCGAAATCATATGTTTTCAGCGACTCTGCGTGTATCGCAGTATCTTAGAGGATCGATTTGGGTGAATTTTTTTTTGACGTATAAAAATTAATTATTTAAATTGTGACGTAACCGCTTTTCCATATCTCAACTTTTTAATTTTCGCTGCATTTTCAAAAAAATCGTTACACTTCGCAACCAGTAAGAGATAGATAGTTACTATGTACAGCAAAGTTGCTTATTTTACTGTGTTCTATAACTTTTGTGGAGACACTGTACTTTTTTGGACGCATTCAAAAAAAAACAAAAATTGTATCACCCTAATAGGTAGATTTACGGTCACCCTAGTAGTGTAAAAAGGTGCGCCAGATTTTTTAAATAAACTTTTCCAAAGACACACCACCTGGAAAATTAAGCATTTTTACGCTAGAGCACATGATCGCGTTTTTTTCTGTTTGGTTCATATCAGTAAAGTTTGCTTAAATAATTTCATCAATGTTTTTCAAATAACTTTTGACTGGTAATGCCAATTCTAATAATATTTAGCAGATATGTTCACAGCATTAAGGCCTCCTGTTTGATACTAAAATAATTGAAATCTGATTAATTATCTGGTTAAATACGTTATAAATAATTGCAGCTTTTATTATGTTGTACACGACTGCTCATAACTTTCAAATTAAACATCCAACCAAAAAACAAATCAATAGTGATCTATGAGGCTATATTACCTACCAAATGAGACTAAAAGCGCATAAATCGGTTTGGCTATCTCTGAGAAACGTTCGACTAATTGACACCTTGAAAAAGCACATTTTTAAGCATAACTTTTGAACCGCTTGATTGTTTGCGATAAAACTCTCCACAAAAAATTTGCAGTAGCAAGAACCTTCATTTGATACTAAAATTGTTGAAATCGGTTGAGCGGTTCCGGAGAAAATCATGTCACGTAATTTTTACATTTTTGCTTATAACTTTTAAACAAAATGTCGGACCGTAAAACCATTCAATAGTGATCTACAAGGTGATAACACTTTTCAAATAAGCGTAATAGCAAACGAATCGGTTCAGCCATCTCCGAGAAACAGACGACTAAAGTCAAGCGTCACACACATACACACACACACACAGACATTGCTCAATTCGTCGAACCTTATCGATTGGTATATGTGGCTCGGCCCTCCGTGCCTCGGATCAACTTCGTGTTTTTCGACCAATTTTTAAACCTTTGTTATAATATAACAAAGGTAAAACAGCGAAAAGACGACAAAAACAATGTAAACATGACAAAAAAAAACAAAGAAAAGACGACTAATTGACAACGAAAAGACGCCAAAACAACAACAAAAAGACGACGAAAACTGGCAAAAAGACGACAGAGAGATGAACACCGAAAGAGAGAAAAACGACGAATGCGTATAAAAGACAACAATAAGATGACGAGAAGAACATAAAAAAGTGACAAAAGCATGACTAGAAACAAAAACAAAAAGACGTTTAACGTTTACGTCCCCGACAAAAAAATGATGGTACTTGCAGCTACACTTTTGGCTCTATCTATACTTTTTATCATTCAATTTTCATGCAATTAGTCTTAAAAGAACCACATTAGATGCGCCTTTAATGAAAAAACAAGTTAATAAATTATGGTTCCATTTTCTCGAAGATATTCCAGATCGCAGTGGGATTTTTTTGATAAGTAGCATGAAAAATAAAACACTGAAATTTGCTTAACAGAGTGCCCAAAAGTTATCCATTTCATTTGTGGTAAATAGGAATGAATCTTGCACTATCCTGTAGAGCGCAAGTTCATGTCCCACACTCCGGAATTTCCGGTATCGGTTCTACCGGAACTGAAAATTGGCCGTTTTGAATTCTGTTCAGTTATATGGTCACTGGGGTATCGAACCAAAGGATTTTTCAAACGCGAGTCCTTATGTGGACATTTGGTATATTTTGACCTAATCTGGACATTCCGGAATGTCGGTTGTCGGTTCTACCGGAACTGAAAATTGGCCACTTTGAATACTTTTCAGTAATAGGGCAAATGGGGTATCAAATCAAAGAGTTTTCCAACGCGAGTTCTTGGGTGGGCTGTTGGAAGTATTTTGACCCGATCTGGACATTCTGGAATATCCATTGTCGGTTCTACGGGAACTCGTAATTGGCCATTTTTTAGTTTCTTTGGAAATATGGCAAATGGGGTATCAAATCAAAGAATTTTTCAACGTGATTTCTTAGGTGGCCTTTAGGATGCATTTTGAGCTGACCTGGACATTCCGGAATGTCCGTTGTCGGTTCTACCGGAACTCAAAATTAGCCTGTTTGAATTTTCCTTGAAAATATATCAAACCACGGAGTTTTCAACACAAGTTCTTAGGTGGTTTCTGTGATTTGATACTCCATTTTCCACACTTCGGAAGAAAAATTGAAATGGCCAATTCTGTGTTCCGGGAGAACCGACAACGGATATTCAGGAATGTCTAGATCGGGTCAAAATACATCCAAAAGTCCACACAAGGACTCGCGTTGAAAAATCCTTTGATTTGATACCCCATTTGCCATATTACTGAAGAGATTTCCAAACGGTCAATTTTCAGTTCCGGTAGAAGCGATACCGGATGTTCCGGAGTGTGGGACATGAACTTGCGTTCTACAGGATAGTGCAAGATTCATTCTTATTGACCACAAATGAAATGGATAACTTTTGCGCACTCTGTTAAGCAGATTTCTAGTTTTATTTCACATGCTACTTATGACGTCAAAAAAAATCCCACTGCGATATGGAATATTTCCGGGAAAATAAAACCAAAACTTACTAAATTATTTTTCCATTAACGGCCAATCTATTGTGGTTCTTTTAAGACTAATTTTATAAAAATCGAATGAAAATAAGTGGAGATAGAGCCAAAAGTGAAACTGCAAGGGCCATCATTTTTTATGTCGGGGACGTAAAGGTTAAAAGTATCAAAAATGTGTCAAACCAATAAAGACGGCACCATCCGACGAAAAACAGAAAAAATGTCAAAAAACGACGAGCCAACGACAAAAATACGTTGAAATGATGGCACACAGACCACGAAAAGACGACAGAAATATGGCATAGACATGACAAATACACGCCGTACACGACGAAAAGACAAAAAAAAATCAGAGGGGTTGTTCACAAGACACCACGGCATGGTTGACGTAGGACTACGTAAGTCGCTTTGCTGCATGATTTTGAATATCTTACTAACTCTTCTGAGATAATTTGGTGACCCTAAAAAGGAGCGTTGATTGATGATGATGTGAATTATTCTACTATCGACAGACCTGGTCGATGATTGAAAAGACATGCTTTGTAACTCGTACAGTCTAGTTTGATGTTCCGGGAAAACCTCCGAGGGTGGTAGCATACGTGGATGTGGAATCCGAGGCCAGCGGCAGTCTCAGGTACTTCTTCATGAAGTCCAAAATATCCAAGTTTTCTGGACTTAACACATCAATTTTAAAGTTGCCTGTAACTATAACTGGCATCGTTTCTGTGACGTACATGACCTGCAAAAATGTGCTTACATGGGATTGATTGATACATCAATTATGACAAAGTAAACAGTAAAGTTGAAAAAGTGGATTGTTTTAACGATATTGTTCAATTCGTAGAAAAATTTCTAATGAATTTAGTCAACAAATATCTACAATTTCTTAAATAGAACGACATTTTCACAGGAACCACTCATATTACACGTATAGGTCAAATTTCCAGGAAGTAATTTTGCAATCAAAACGATGATTATCATCGGAACTGTTTATTCCCCAATTAGCAATCAAATTCAATTTGTCACTGTTTACACAAACTCGACGCTAGAGCACTGTTTACATCTAATTTGACATATATAGCTCAAAACACTGGCAATTCTGCCCCCTCCCGCTGCTGTCTACCAACGATCGGCAGCGCCGGCTATCACATCGTCCATCAGTCTAGCACAGCAATCGCCAGTGATAAGAGCATTTACATGTACCATATATTGGTCAATCGAAGGTCCAATAATATCGGCAACCGTTGCCCACGCCCGACTGGCTTCTCGAAATGTGTACAGCTGTTGTTTGTTAGATTGTGCCGGTACCTACTCAACTCACACTAAACTAATGTATACTACCAACCTACCTACCTTCATTATTGGTGACCGGCGTGATTGTGACGTTGATCGACGAGAAAAAATTGCTGACGTGCTCGCAGCTCAGCAGTTCGTGCTGTTCGACACTTTTGGCCTCCACGGCCGTGCCGGAGCCACTCAGCAGCACTCCGAGGAGCACCACCAGCAGCAGCGCGCTCCACAAAGGTGACATTTTCGCGTCCGAGCGTAATCCACGTGAACAAAACATTCCCTCCAGCAATTCTACACGGCTTTACGGAAAATTTTAATTGCTAAGCCCTTTCAAATTGGTTTCTTAAAGGTTTACGCTGGCTCACGACGAGTATATCATATTCACACTCTAGTAACAGGAGTTGAACGGAGCACACAACCACTCTAGCTGGAGTATTGAATTCCTAAACTGTCGACTGACGTTCTATTTTTTTCACTGTGTTTCACAACTTTGTTGTGACGCGTTAAAAAAGAACAACCAAAGCACACTCGATGTTTTCATCAATATTAATCTCCAGCAGCAACAACAAACCTCGCAGCATTCCCGTCTCAGCAGTTCGGGGTGATTACGCGGCAGCTCGTGCAGCCTTCTTCTTTCTTTTCAGAAAACAAACAGTGTGGCGGAAAAATCGTAAACAAACCTGGACAGACACTTGCGCGTTTCTTATCGATGCGAATCGCCCCAACACACGGTTTTGCAACACTTTCTTCTTATTCTAAGCACTGTGGCACGGTATTATTTTTATTTGTCGCCGCGCTCTCGTTGCCGCCCGTACGACTTCGACTTGCTGGCAAAGAAAGACACCCTCTGCTCTGCGCGCGCTCTATCACTTCTTCATCAACTTCACACTCATCGCGCTCTCGCCCGTATTAGCTCTCGTTTCGCGACAGCAATTTCTTTTTTCTGTACGTGCAGCTGTCAAAAAATTCGCGAAAAATGAACTCTCTCCACCATCGGTCGGTCGTCCGTCAGTAAATGGCTGATTGCTAGACCTAGAACCACACACTTATCCACGCCACAAGTCCAAAGCTCTTTTCGGACCGAACACTGCCCTCAGACTGCCATATCCGAACGGCGTACGGAATGATTGCGAAAAGTTGGCAATGTGCTGGTGCGATTATTTATTGCAAATTTCGCGATCTTTGAACCGAACGTCTTCTCTCTTTGACCGTATTTTGCTGCAAGCCGATGATCTCGCGTGTTGCCACTTCGAACCACAAAGAAGAACGCTGTCAAACAGGACTCGGAAATCAACCCTAACCTTGGGTTACAGAACTGACACTAAAGGCAAGTTGTAAGTATCCTCACACTCCTTTTTTTTCTCCACGGTACGGTTCTCCTAGGGCTCAGATGGCTCCTTTGCTACCGTAAACAAACCTGCGTTAACCCAACCAACCATAACAAATGCCCGAAATGAACTGACAGCCAAGAATGAAAACTCCTCAACGGCAGGCCGCACTCTCGCTCGATTCGACGATTCGCTTTGCATCACACACAACACACCAGCGCAGCGTGCGGCTTTGTGTTTGTTCTACGGTTTTCATTCATAATTCTCTCTTGCCAGAGCCGCACAGCGGTGCAGCTTCGCAACATTCGCTCGTTCATTACGACTCTACTCGCGCGGATCTGTGTGTGCTCCGTGCTCTGTGGCTGTGGAACCGAATCCGGTGCGCTGATTGGACGAGCGGCCCAATCATGAATGGAGATGCTCTCTTGCGATGAGATCGCTCTCCGTGGCGATGTTTTCCGGCTTCATCCGAACGGTCACCGATCAGCTGATTCGTCGAGATGGAGCAATATAGGAACAGGTATGGTAAAGGCCATGAAAATGCACATGCGGTGCGGTGTTCGCAAAATGCACGCAATTTCGCTGCATTATTGTGTGAATGTTTCTGTCAACGGTGATTATTGTGAGTTGATTGCTCAATAGCACTGATTCATAATGGCATTGATTTATCCCAACGAGAATAGTGAATGATTTGTTTAAACGCTTATAAAAGATTGATTATTTATGATACACTAATATTCATTGGCCATCCTGGATTCGAGCAATCTATTCTCCAATTTGAGCTTGCAAGTTTTAAAATTTTGTTAGGTACCTCGCAAAAAGTACCTAGAGGTTTATGCTAGCAGAGCGAGGTTCATTCGGTATATCTAAGGCTGATAAGCTGTACACGCGCCGTGGTTTTCATTTCATGGGACACGCGCAAACCCATATTCATAAATCACTTGCATAAATCTTATAACAAACACAAAGCAAAACCCACAGCAAAATTAGAGAAAAACACCATCCAAAGTTGATTAAATTTAAACATAATTGAAATAAACTCAAGATTCAACTGAAAATAGAGTGATTTTTTCCATTTGCTAGTGGAACTTGAATGTGGTTTTAAGTCTTCATCTTTTGACTTCTAACCCAATTCACAAATCATGCTATTTTTATGTCTTCGTATGAGCGTTCATGTGATCATGTGCCAGACGCAATAAAGTTTGGTGTCGTCAGCATAAAACAGTCTTGTGTCAAATGGTAAAAGCCGGGAAAGGTCATTTATGTACAGTGAAAACAATAAAGGTCCTAAAGTGCTACCCTGAGGAACACCTGAGCAATTTCCAGACCAATCAGATTGAGATGATCTTAAGAAGATGATAAGAACCAAGCCATGCTATTAAACTAGCTGGCGCTCCTAGTTTACTAAGCTTAGCTAGCAGAATTTTAAGATCGACACGGTTAAACGCTGCCTTCAAATCAGTGTAAACAGTGTCAACCTGATCAACCTGGTCCATTGTCCGTAAGCACAGCGTTACCTCGCTGGAGCAGATTTGTGGAAACCGATCTACCAGAATAAAATCCATGTTGTGAGGTGAATATGTAGTTTTTCACGTGAAAGAACAGATAATTATAAACAATGGTTTTCAGTACTTTCGAGCAAGCACATAAAGAAGTAATTCCACGATAGTTTTCTACATTACGCCTGTTACCCTTCTGAAAACCCGGGAACATCAAAGACGACTTCCAGCGACTGGGAAATTGTTGGCAGCCATGACCATTCGCTTTATCGCTTTATCACACACTCAGTAGACAGCTAACTCAAGAGCGGACTAAGGGAATTTGGATTGGGAATTTCGAACTGATCGAAGAAGCAAATTAGATTGGCGAAGCTAACTCACGCGTTGTAACCGATGGTTACAGCTCCTTCCACTCCTCTGGTAGCTGTTCTGTTCCCCAGATCCTGATTATCAGCCGGTGCAGACAGGTAGCCAACCTATCCGGGCCCATCTTGACAAGCTCCGTTGCGATGCCATTTTTGCCAGCTGCCTAATTGTTGTTGAGCTGCTTAATGACTTCGATCACTTCTCTTATTACGCGTGTTGGCACACTACCATCATCCGCCGTACAGATGTAGTCATTCCCCCTACATCTTGGTATTCAGCCTGCGCGCTATTCAGGTACTCATTGCAGTGCTGCTTCCGCCTTTCGATCACCTTGCGTTAATTCGACAAGATCCCTCCGTCTTTATCGTCGACAAAGCCTTTGCGGAATACGCTCAGTTTTTTGTAGAATTTACGCGTTTCCTGAGAACAATACAGCTATCCATGTCCTCGCACTCCATTTCTCCAATTGGGCGCTTTTTATCTCGGAAAAACTGAGTTTACTGTCTTCGTTTCGGTCGATTGATGAGCCCCTTGCTGCAGCTGCTGCAGTGCAGCATCGACGCTTGCACTGCATTCTTCTCATCTAACATCCTCTGTCATTCCTCGTCGAATCAGTCGTTACGTCGACTCCATTCAGCTAGCCCAATGACACCTGCTTTAATACTATCTCAACAGTACTCGAAAGGGGTTTCGCTTAGCTTAGTTCCGCTTAGCAGCCTCAAGGCTGGTTGGTAAATGGTTGGATAATGCGTAAAACAGACCCCATTGTGGTCCCTAGCCTCTTATCTAGCAACTCCTACCTCCACGTAGTACCGGCCGGAATACGAGCAACCTTAGCGGAGATCGGGTAACCAACCCCGGTGGAAACTAAGGTCGTATACTAACAGGGGAGGAGGCAAAGTGTTGTCTCGACACTAAAAGATGGCAGCCCCATCCCGAGACCCGATAGCGTAAGCCCTAGTACGGCTACCTATCTACACCCAAAAAAAACTTACAACAAGAGTCAAGAAACATCTTCTCGGAACATTCGGCATGGACCAAGGCGACGAAATAAGGACATGGACACGAACCGACACGAACGATAACGGCCAGTGATGCATCAACTTTGCGGCTTCCCTAGGCTTGGTGATCAAAAGCACCTTCTTTCCCCACAAAGATATCCACAAGGCCACCTGGAGATCACCTGACCCACGAACCTCGAACCAAATCGACCATATTCTCATCGAGGGCCGGTTTTTCTCGAACATCACTAACGTACGCTCCCTACGGAGTGCGGATATTGACTCGGACCACTACCTAGTAGCAGTACATGTGCGCTCAAAACTATCAACGGTTTATACCTCGCGACAAAGTCGCCCTCCTCGGCTAAACATTTGGCAATGATCGGTTTGACCGGGAATGCCAAGAAGCGATAGAGCGGAAAAAAAGGGCTTGGGAAAACTATCTGAGTATATCCACGAGACAGAATTTGGCCAAGTATCGCCGAGCAAGGAATGAGTTGACCATGATCCTGAGGAGGAAAAAGCGCCAGAAGGAGGACAGAGATCGCGAGGAACTAGAACAACTATTCCGGGCTAATGACACCCGCAAATTTTACGAGAAAGTGAACCAAACTCGCAAGGCCCACACACCAAAACCTGACATGTGTAGGGACGAGGGAGGGGATCTAATCACAAACGAGCGCGATGTGGTTGACAGGTGGAAGCAGTTCTTCGATGAGCACCTCAACGGCGATATAGCAGCAGGAGACGCAATGGAAGTTAACCTCGGAGTACCTATAAACGACAACAGCGTACCGGCTCCCGATCTCGAAGAGATCCGACGAGAAATCGGTCTGCTGAAGAATAATAGAGCCGCCGGAAAGGACCGACTCCCGGCTGAACTCTATAAAAATGGTCAAGAACCGCTAGCAACGGCACTTCACTGGCTGATTTCAAGGATTTGGGAAGAAGAGAAACTACCGGAGGAGCGGATGGAAGGCGTAGTCTGTCCCATCTACAAAAAGGGCGACCGGCTAGACTGCTGTAACTATCGCGGCATTACGCTGGTCAACGCCGCCTACAAGATGCTCTCTCAGATTTTGTTGCGTCGTCTATCCCCAATAGCAAGAGATTTCGTAGGGCAGTATCAGGCGGGGCTGGTACCGAATGGCCGAAACACAAATGGCCGAAACACAAATGGCCGAATCACGAATGGCCGAAATCCAAATGGCCGAATTTCAATAACAGTCACAGAAGGCCGAATCACGTAAGGCCGAATCACGAATGGCCGAATCACGAAAGGCCGAAATTTTTCGGAATTCCTAAATAACTACTCAATAAAAAACCATGAATTGGCAAGTAGTTAACAAATAACTTTAACCCTCTAGTGCCCAAATTTTTGATTTGCTTGAAAAAATTTTAAAATGCTCATTTCGTGGCCAGAATAATGGAAAAAATATTCTCTAATTACTAAGTTCAGGAATAGTTTGATTATTTATAAAAATTCGTAACCCGCCAATTGGCGGGGTTGGGCACCTGGGCGCAAAAAAGTTGCGAAATCAAAATTTTCGATTTAATTCGGGACATCTATTTCAGAACATCTATAACAGTGCTTGTGTTTATGGAACTAGTTATAATGATCTTCAACTGAAATTTTTGGCCATATGTCCGATTCCAGGTCCCGGACAAGTTCCTTCGAAATCCGTTCCGTGCTTGAATCAGAAAAGAAACCCTCTTCGGGCCCGGAACCGGTCATACGGCCTCTGAGAGACATGAGATGATCGCCAATCGTTATTTTGTCGAGAGCTGATGTTTTTTGACATGCGACACGACATACTTTACTGATGGTGAAATGTCCCTTTATGGGAACCGGTTCCGGATTTATAGTGTCCCCCCGGATTCGTATGGCGCGCACCATGGCTCATACCTGCGGTAAAGTAACTGATATGTCCTGTCCACAGTCGATATGTTTATAAAAATCAACAGATTTCAAACAAATTTTAAATATTTGGCAACTTCATCTAAAAAAGCCATGTCACGGTCTCCCAAGGAATTCCGGAATAACTCCGGGATCATATGACATATGGCTATAGATAATAATAGATATTATGAAAATAGAAAATATTTTCGGAAAAATTCCCAAATTTGGTGAAAAAATATTAAAAGATAAAAAACTAGACTTTACTTCTAGCTTGAAGGCATCATTGAATCTCCTTACCCGTAACATTGTCGGCGGTAACCAGAGATCCCAAATATAAACTCATCAACCACTTCCAGTTCATCGTTATCTATAGTCATTGTCCGTGTAAAGATCCGGTAAAATTTTAGAAAGACGAACAACAACATTAGTAGCTGCTCCCAAGTCAGGATTGCCTACAGCATAATATGCTTTGAAACTGTAACCATTGAAAAACCATTAGAGTCTGATAGAACATGAAACTTAAATCCTCATTTATGTGATTTGTTTGATAAATTGGGTTTTTCATTTTTGTTGTACACATTTGTTCACTACAATCTTTTATCGACTGGTAATTCACTCAATTTGTTCATTAACACAAACTTATTAAGTGGAATAGATTAAAATTTGCGGTTAAAATGGTCTATGATAGATCCCATTTTGAATAATTGTTTTGCTTATCAAGATTTTGTCATTAAGCAGCAAAATTCGCCGGGTTTCATTGAATCTGTTTCTTGGTTATAGAGTTATGGTTTTCAAGTACCATAAAATGCAAAAATGTTTTGTAATATAGCTATAAAGCGCTAAATTGCAGCTCGTCAAAAAGGCGCACTGAAAATTAGGTGATAAGTCCTTTAAATTCCCTTTCCGTTTTAATACCACTGCATGTTTGTGTATTTTTCAAGGCATATAACAGAAGCTAAAAAGGCCTATAACAAAAATTTTTAGCTTAAACTCGAAAAAATCAATAAATACAACGGAAACAACACGTTGTCAAATTACCAAAAAAAAGTTGACGTTAATGCCCAACCCCGCCAATTGGCGGGGTCAGTTCCTTGATAAAAATCGACCAGTTCCGAAACTATTTATTGCAAATTTCCTTTTTTACCATGAAGTACAACTTAACAGCTACTCACCAACAATTTTTTTGTTCATTTATTCCAAGAAATAAGCAATTTACAACAATTTGAATTTCACTCTGCAGAGCAAAATAATTTTTTTCTCAGTTTTCTGGCATTTTTCAAGTTTCGCACGAAATATCTGTTTCAAATTAACGTAATAAAACAAACAAACCACTCGAATAGTTAGATTAGACTATAATGAGAAGGTATCAGTGGATACCAACATAAAACGAATAAGCATAGTAGATTTATAACGTTTTTCCTGAAGCCCGCCAATTGGCAGGGTTGGGAACTAGAGGGTTAATCAAACAAAAAACAAACTACTACTATTAAACAAACAAAACATGCTTTAGGAACGCCTTTGTTTAGCGCTTAATAAAACCGCAACTGCGTTAACAAAATTTTTGTTGCTCATTTTGTGAGCATTAACACATTTCGAGTAGATTTTTTCGTCTATTTCTCGGCGCGAATTCGGAACATCCCCTTGAAGAATTCTAAGGATGTTCCTCTCTATAGCCTTTTGCTCCACCCGCAGCTCTGTGATGATCCTGGTCATTGACAGGTGATGAGAACCAACAATAGTTGCGTACATTACCTGCTTGTTTTTATTGAATAGTACCCCATCAATGGAAAGCATCGGTTTTCCTCTCTGCGACAACACAATTTTGACGACAGGTGCACTTTCTTCATCGTTGAAACCAGCAACATCGGATGAATCGCCGGATGCACTCATTTTTCACAGGACAACTACCAACTACCGTGCGGAAAGCAAACCGTGTTCAACAACAATGGACACAACTGCTTTGCTATGTGCGGTCAACAAAGATGGACACGGCGGGATATTGAATGAAATATTTCGGCCGCTTTAGTGATAGAGTAATAAACTTGTTTTTGCCTAGTTTTTATCTCATATTTCTTAATTATAAATACATCTTCATTATAAGGTGCGAGACGTATTTACCGTGTTAGTAGCAAATGTTTCCTAGATGATTCAGGGCGAGACGGCCGTAGGCCGCGAGTGTGCGCCGGTGACCCGCCGTCGGAAGCGCCGGCCACTGCGGGGGGGCAGCCCCCCTGCAGAAACCACTACTATTTAGGTGCATGCATTTTCCTAGGTTTACTGTCTATTAGGGATTATCCCTTAGTTAAGTCCGAACGAGCGGCAGCGAGTAAGGACAGCATGTACCCAATGTTTGCGCAGGTTGAAGGCTATGAATATTTTCGGTCGAATACATTCGGCCATTCGTGTTTCGGTCATTTGTGATTCGGCCATTCGTGATTCGGCCATTTGGTATATTATGCCATTCGTTATTTCGGCCATTTGTGTTTCGGCCATTCGTGATTCGGCCATTTGTGTTTCGGCCATTCGTAGGTTATCCATCAGGCGGGCTTCATGGGGGTCCGTGCTACTACGGATCAAATTTTTACTCTCCGACAAATCCTTCAGAAATGTCGAGAGTACAACGTGCCCACCCATCATATTTTCGTGGATTTCAGCGCAGCATACGATACCGTTGAACGCGAACAGCTATGGCAGATAATGCACGAGTACGGTTTTTCGGACAAACTGACGCGGCTGATCAAAGCTACTTTGGAACGAGTGATGTGCTACGTGCGCGTTTCGGGGACACTCTCAAGTCCTTTCGAATCCCGCAGAGAGCTACTTTCCAAGAACTTTCCAATAACCAGTCTGAACTCCTTCTCCTGGCAAACCTGAGTGTTGAGGTCTCGCGATGACGGTTTTGACGCGTAAAAAGCGTCCTTGTCAGTTCCTGAGTGTAGGCTATTTATGTTAATGTTAAATAAACGGCCACTAATCCTCAACTTGCGCATGCCGGCTATCGATTGGCCACCACCCAGTTGCCGCAGCTCTGGTAAATTGTGTATCCAATTCCATACGAATGTACCGTAGACCCTTTCCAGCGCTACAATGTCCAAGTTACGGACCCTCAATAACTCGAAGAGGACCACATTTTGGTCCACATTTTTATTAGATTTTGGACCAAATTTTTAACTAAATTTTGCAACTCGACCAGGTTATAAACTAAATTTTGGACCACATTTTAGATCAGATTTCTTGAGCCAGATTTTGGGCCTCAGTTTTTTATCAGTTTTAAAGCCATCCACATTTTACCCAGGTAACCAATAAGCATTTCCAATGCAATTTAAATGCAAGCCAATAAGCATTTAAGTTGCCTTAAATGCTACTTAAATGCTATTTTGGCAAAATATGCGGTTACTTTACTGCTAACCCTCCTAAATTGCTCACAATGCTTATTTACAGCTAGTTACCGACAAGAAGAATTTAAATAGAATTGTGGATGCTAATTTACAACAGTTATGCAGTCAAAAGGCTGATAAACAACAACCTGCAGTATAAAACGCCAGAAATGCTAATAAACGATTGATTTACTGCTCATACTAATGCTTATTGGTTACCTGGGTATAGTTAAGTGGACCACAATTTCTATCAACTTTTTTTTCATGTTTTGGAACCGATTTAGACTAGATCCTGAACCAAATGTTAACCACAATACTCATCAGATCAGAACAGATTTTGGATTAGATTTTGGACCCAGATTCTAGACCTGATCTGGACCACATTCTGGAGTTGCATCTACATGCCGCTAAATTTGGATCATGTTTGGACCAGATTTTGGGTAAGATTTTAAGCACATTTTTGATAAAATTTTGGGTCAGATTATGAACATGAACCCGGTCTGGGAGCTGCATGAGACTCTAGACCAAATTTTGGACCACCTTTTTATCAGATTTGGACCAGATTTTGATTAATGTTGATTGATTGTGGGACTTGTCCAAATTCTAGATTTTTCTTATCAGATTTTGAATCAAACCTGGGTCTAGATTCTGGAATTGGACTAAAACCTAAACCAGATATGGGCCACATTATGGAGCAGATTTTGAGCCAGATTCTAGACTTGGACCAAATTTTAGACCTGAACTATGTCGCGGACATTTTATTATCAAATTTGATTCTTGACCAGGTTCCAGAGCCGTAGCGTGACATTATGGCGACTCTGCCGAAGGCCCGACTTGGCGGGCCCTCGTTTCTTAAATCAGTGCTCTTTCGAAGTTTATTATTTTTTGAATTAGACTGTCATACATGATTCGTACAACTTCCTTTATCCCAGTACTTTGCTACACTCGAGAGCACCTTACTGAGGTTCAGACCATTCTTGTCGCCCCCTAGGGCTAGCGCCCTTGGCAGGGGCCAGTCTGACCAATTGCACGCTACGGCGGGGTTTATTTTACGCAATATCCTACTGCTTACTAACCAGCTTCTTATTTGCGTATTTCAAATAGGTTGTAAGGGTAACGTGGCACTATGGGCCAGAAATTAAAATTTCGGGACAAAAATATTTGCGGTTAAACAGCATGTCTCAGTTCAATGTGGTCTTCGGCAACTTTTTGAATAAAAAATTGATGCATATTTTGAAGGGGCCGTCCAATATTTAAGCGTTACTTTAACAACAATTTAAATAATAACTTTTTGAGTAAACTTTCTTTCGCCTTTTTGGTTTCAAAATATTAAAGATAAACTAATTTCAAGTAATTTTTCTGAAGATATGAAACTTCTACCTTTTACCCATTTTCAGCAATAGACCGTTGTTTATAAACGACCCCTCAAATCACATTTTTTCTTGTAACATGTTTATTTCAACAGATAGTTCAATGTGATGTTCTAGAAAATATTTTGCACATAAAAGAGGAATATTTTTTCTGAAAACTGTTTTGCTTTATATGCATTAATTAATAAAATATAACTGATTTTAGGTTAAAAACCGTCTGATGAAAAATCCGAATATCTTAGCCATCTGCAAGTATCTGCAATTAGTTTGCATACCAATTTGTTAGGAATTATTAAAGCTATCTGCCCAAATGTGTATTTCAGAGAATACCTGGGAATACCATGGCTGGGAATACCTGGGAATAGTGCGAATTTTTTTCTTCATACATTTTATAACTTAATAAATATGCTTCCTAGCGTCAAACAGTCTTCACAGAAAATATGTATTTCAACATACTCAATAACTTTGTAAAACATTTGAAAGAAATAAAATAGTCGTGTGCAAAGTTATTAAGTGTAATTGATTTTTAAGTGCTCTTTTTTAACACATCATTATATTTCGTAACCGGTAGGAGATAGATAGTTACTTTATTCAGCAAAGTTGCTTTTTTTAGTATTTTGTGCAACTTTTGGAGAAAAAAACTTTTTTTTTAATTATTTAAGAAAACAAAAGTTTGTATCACCCTAATAGGCGAATTCATGGTCACCCTAATAATGCCGGAAGATGCGCTATATTTTATTATTTTACTTTTTCGAAGACACTACCCTTGAAAAAATACACATTTATCATCAGACGGTTTTTAGCCTAAAATCAGTTATATCTTATTAATTAATGCAGAAAAAGCAAAACAGTCTTTAGCAAAAATATTCCTCGTTTATGTGCAAAATGTTGTCTAGAACATCACATTGAGCTGTCTGTTGCAATAAACATGTTACAAGAAGAAATGTGATTTTAGGGGTCGTTTATAAACAAAGGTTTATTGCTGAAAATGGGTAAAAGGTAGAAGTTTGGTATCTTCAGAAAAAATACTTGAAATTGGTTTATCTTTAATATTTTGAAACCAAAAAGGTGAAAAAAAAATTACTCAAAAAGTTATTACTTAAATTGTTGTTAAAGTAACACGTAAATATTGGACGACCCCTTCAAAAGATGCATAATTTTTTCATTCGAAAAGATGCCGAAGACCACATTGAGCTGAGACACACCGTTTAACCGCAAATATATTTGTCCCGAAATTTTAATTTCTGGCCCATAGTGCGTGGGGCCGAGCGTAGTCATGCTGTAGATTCACATTTCCGTGCCTCTGTTTGTATCATTTCCTGCACCAGCTTTTGTGTTATTTTTGTACTTGTTGGAGCTCTTCTCGTGTCTTATATTTAATTTGTTTTGGCTCATTTTCTGTTAATGTGTTATTTTTGAAACATTATTCTATCATTTTTGTGTCATTTTAGTATAATTATTTGCATCAGTTTTATTTTATTTTGAGTCATTACTGTATCGCTTTTGTAACAATTTTATACTCCATTTGTGTTATTTTTATGTCATTTTTCTCTCATTGGCATTGTTTAGGGTTTTTTATGTATCATTTTGGTGCCATACCTCATTTTATTATCTATTCTTTATATCATTTTTTAAGTGGCGCGTGTTAGCAGTTAGCAGATCCAGATGATCATGAAAAATGATTTTCTCTTAAAACCACTAGAAAAATACTACAGCAAAATTAAAAGCTGTTATTTTGGCCAGAAAAACACTTCTCCAGAACTAGCTTTCTGTCACTACGAGAAAATGGCTAACCAAATAACAAAGATCCTCCAAGTTTGCCGATGCAATGCCCAAGCAAAAAATCTTAAGCAAACGTTTAGCGCGGAGTCTCAATATTAAACTTATATAACAATTGGGGGTCAGAAACAGCTTAAAGTAAATTTGTTCTGCGTAAAATAAAAAGTGAATACAGATAAAAGGTGTGAAATGTAAAACCCGATAGTTCACGTTTGGAAAATCGGAAGCCTAATGAAATAAATTTTTCTGTAGATATTTTGTAGTCACCGAATTTCGAAACAACATAAAACTTGATCATTTATATTATAACATAATCTATAAACTTTCTATAATCATGTTTGACCAACTTTTGACTATTCCTCCCTTTATAATCAAAATGTATCATATTTCTACAAATTAATATCAACTTTATTAGGCCCATTAATTCTTTATTAATCTATTACGTCTAGGCAAACCGATTTTTTAATAACTTCATTGCACAATCTTCACACAAAATGCGATTTCAAGATTACAAGATCACCTCCGAATCAATATTGGTATCATGTTTCCAACAACCCAAGAAACCCTTAATCTCATCAATGCAGATTACGTACGAATGTTTTAATTGTCTACGTTTTACGGCTGTTTTATGAGATCGTGTCTACCTGTTGGCAGACGTTAGACACCAGGCCAGGCCAGGGCAGGCCTGTATTATTACTATTAAGTCGTCAAGCTTGACTTCACGATCGGCGAAACGGTCAACGAATACCAAAAAAGCGTTAAAAAGTTTTGTTAGCCAGCGCTAGCTAGGTACTTAGCCTGCTCTAGAGCCATGCACGTCATGGGAGCAGAACCGGGCAGAAATGATTTATGCGGCCCATCGTGTTGTTCAGTACGTTTGTTGTATAGTTTAACCATTTCACGACTCCGTCGTCCGTGGCCGTCCCGTTTAGGTGCCAGCAATTAAAGTGCGATAAAACAAGAACTCGAAATGTGCGTAAACTTTTGCTGACGTTATGAATAATTGCGCAGAGCTGTGAGCAGTAGGAAGCTACGGCATCTGGTGCCACTGGGCCGTTGTGTTTATGCAATGATTTGAAGTCTTATCAGGTAAAATTAGCTCGACTTACGCACAGTATCTTTTTAAAATGCTTCGCAAGATTTGTCAGCAGAGCATATTTTCTAGCCGTTGAATTATCATTAAATTATCATATTGCCGTAATGATGGTGCCTTCGAACTGTTAAAAAAAACTCCACTGAATTATAAAACAGTCTAAGTGGCATAAAAGTTAGCTTATATAAAATAATGCAGATACATAAATGGCAAATTTTCTTTTAATACATTATCATAACCAACCATGTCAAAGATTACCATAACGGTCAATGGCACAATGATAGCTATTATACGAGATAGGCTGGCTTCTGAGATATTATGCCAATAGCCTATCGCCAGGCTGTTTTTCTTAAACAGGACAGAACGGTATTTTTCTGTACATTATTGTACAGTTTTGGAAAGATAGAACAAGAAAGATTGATAAATGTTATGAAAAATTTTTATTACTCACGAACCAACTACTTTTAGCGATTAGTAGGATAGTTAATTTGAGTAATGATTACAAATCAATTGTTTGATGAATCAAAATTGTCCAAAAAAATCTAAAAGAAAAACACTCGGCATTCGATCTACTTTTAATTTCAAGTCATTACAATTACTGCTACTGTTGATAATGGTATATATTTTAACGTTATCGTGTAAAGCAGTTAGCATTTAGAAGGAAACGTTTTAGAACGCTCATTAATAAATAGCGAAAACAAAAGGGGTCTTAGATTACTACCCTGAGGGACATCGAAAGTATTTGTAAATACTTCGGAATAAGTAGTTCCAATCTTAATTCATTAGAGCAATCGGTTTGCAAGATAAGATCTGAAGCAAGGGACCAAGGATGTAAATACTTCGAATTCTTCTAATTTACTGAGCAGAATTTCGTGATCCACTCGATCAAAAGCTGTCTTGAGGTTAGTGTGACAGCATCAACTTATATGCCACTATCCATTGTGCGAACTTATCCGCCACTATCCAACGTGCTACCGGTATTTTTTGACACTTAGTGCAAACAAACGTAAAATGAGATCTCCAAAACTTCTGAGCGGCAACTCAAGAAGCTGATTTCTCTTTAACTCTACTACTCTCTTGTGAGCAGAAAACAGAAAAGAATATTTCTGCCGTTCAGAAAATCAATTCGCTCTTCTGCAGCGACCTCTAGAATAATTTAGTCAATGTAGGACTTCCGATCAAAACTCCACTTGTCGAAGTCCCCTGCATGTTTCAAGCGGGCGACCGAAATCTTCACACAGCACCGAACACCATCCATCGTGGCCTTAATCAGTCTTTTCAGCTTCCCGGAAAAGTTGTTTTCGTCCATAATTTTCCATAGCTCTTCACGGTCGATAGTATCGTAGCCTTGAAATCTATGAATAGGTAGTGTGTAGGGACTCTGTACTCAGGACACTTTTGGAGGGTCTGTCGCAGCACAAAGATTTGGTCCGTTGTCGATTACCCGTCTACAAAACCAGCTTGATAAATTCCCGCGAATCTACTTGCTAGCGGCGATAGACGGATATAGATGGTTTGAGAAAGCAGTTTATAGGCGACGTTGAGAATGGTGATCGCTCGATAGTTCTCACATTCCAACTCAAACTTCTTTCTTCTTGTCATTAATATTGTACGTTTATGAATCTTCGTGTATCTGGGCTCACTGGTTACCGCAGACAACGACACAAGCAGAGAAATACAATAAGGCATTATGGCAGGAAATCGTGCCTACTTTGGACTCCGTGGGACACTGCGATCGAACAAAATTCGCCACCGCACGAAGTTAACAATCTACAAGACGCTGATTATACCGATTGTCCTTTACGGCCATAAGACATGGACTATGCTCGTGGAGGACCAACGCGCCCTTAGTGTTTTCGAACGGATGGTGTTGCGCACCATCTACGGCGGAGTGCAGATGGAAGACGGAACGTGGAGGAGGTGAACGGGCCATGACCATGAATTGCATCAGCTGCTTAGGGAACCTCCCATCGCTCACACCGCAAAAATAGGTCGCCTACGATGGGCTAGGCATGTCGTGAGGATGTCGGACGACAGCCCGGTTAAAAAAGTTCTCAATAACGATCCGATTGAAACGAGGCGGCAGGGCGCGCAGCGAGCAAGATGGATCAATCAAGTGGAACCTACGGACCCTACGCAAACTACGTGGCTGGCGAATTGCGGCCATGGACCGAGTGGAATGGAAACGACTTCTTCGTACAGCAGAGGAAACCACGGCTTAGAGCTGATTAAGTAAGTAAGTTATGAATCTTCCTGCAGTGATCAAGATTTTCTACTGTTTTAACGTTTTTCTCGTGCTTCTTACGGGCTCAACTTTTTCAAGTCACAGTTTTCGTTTTTTTGCTTTTCCGATACACCCTTTATCTCTAATGTTTTGGTTTTTTTCTCCATCTTTTCCTCTTTTTCTGTTCTATCTCGTTTTCTTCGTTATCTTCAAGGTTTTTCGTACTTTTTCTCTCAATTTTTTTGTTTTTCTTCCATTTTTCATCTTTTTCTTTAAAGTCTTCACGTTGTTTGCCTCGTGTTCGTTCTTTCGTTTTCATCTTTTCCACTTTTTGCTCTCTTTTTATGACCGGTTTTCTCTTCCATTCCGTCAGAACCGGCGTTTAGGCCGGCAAACCTGTGCGGTCGGACGGAGTCTCGCGCTTTACGGGGCTTCGCACTTGCTGATGACTAGAGAAAAATGTTAAAAACTCTACTGGACAATCCTTGGCTATTCAGAAATATTTGCATGATTTTCTAGATTTGCTTTTCACCTTTAAATAAACTGCAGAGTATAAAGTCTTAAGAAAAAGTTGCTGAAATTTAGTCTAGTTGTAATGGGTCGTAGCATAATATGCCAAACGACTCAGCTCCGTTTGCAAGCCAATTGTTTACGGAAGATTGGATCAAATAGGTACTTAGCTCATTTGCGCCGATGAAATCTTTCAAAATGAAACCGGAACGGGCTGAATTCAAGCAATACTTTCGAGCAGGGAATTCACATTATCATTGGCAGATACGTCGGTCACGATTTCGGTGTTCAAGAGGTTCACAAGGAAGAGTTCCCGAGCAGGAGCGAAGAGCAAAATAATATCAAAACTATATCAAACTAAGGTATAATTTGTTATTGAATTATGTAATTTGTTATTGAATAGATATGGAAATACATTGATAACACATTTTGTTATTGAGTAGATATTTAAAACATTGTAAGATGAGTTCAATAACTGATTTTGTTATCATATCTTATTGCGATCTTAAAATGACATTTGATATATATCATAAAAATTTTTTATTGATTAAAGGGATTTTAAATTTTATAAATATTTTATAAAATATTTTTTTCAATATCTCATATGCTACTGCATTTGTTATTCAATACCTTAATAATACTAAAATATGTTATTCTAAACTCTGAATACAGTCATGTTATCGCTATGTTATTCAAGTAACACAGGTAGTTATTCTTTTGGCCTTAAAGGAGTAAAATTTTGAGATTTTTTTTGTTATTTTACCAACTATGTCAGCCAAAACAAGACCAAATTTTGCCAAATCATTTTGCACTTCGCTTCTGCTCGGGATGTGCTGCATTCCGTTTTTCGAAACTTGACCTTCTGAGTACAGAACACTTGCGGGATTGGTGCTACGATCCTATTAACTATTAACATTCTCTCCCAGCTGAGATTCTAACAAAAGACGCCAGACTTGTTAGACTGTCACAGTGGCCGTGCAACCCAATCCCTTTCTGGGGATCGCCTCACTGCTTAATCTGCACAGGGCCTCGTACATTATAACGCCGGCTCTGCATTCCGTCATGTTTGTTCTTTCGTTTTTTCCTACTTTTTTCGTGTCAGATTTTGACTAAAGTTTTTAAGAGATCAGAATACGAAAATTAAATGATAGAAAAAAATTTCAATTTCACGATTAAACTCTCCAGAGAGCTTACTTACTTTAATTTTTCGGCGACAATCCGCTTCTTGGTTGTCTCCACGCTTCTCGGTTTACGCTTCGGCTGCCACGCTCCAGTCAACCTAAAACCCGCTGTCCTAGCATCCTCGTCAACAGCGCTCATCCAACGGGTACGGGATCTACCTCGAAGTCGACATTCTCTGCCAGGTTCTCTGCTGAATCTTGTTTTCTTTGCTGGTCGCTCGTTCGACGTCCTTGCTACGTTGCCAACCTACTGTAGCCTACCTTATTATATTCGCTTCATGATATCCACATCTTTGTATACACTCCATCTTCTAATATGCCGCCAATAATTGATCGTAGTACCTTACATACAACGCCCGAAGGGCAACCACCCTCTCTACCAGCCACCATCCGCGAACGCTAGCAGCATGTGAGAATTCGCTCCTCTGTACGCTACGCCACCTTGCTCTAAACCATCCGACGTCCCAAATCAATTCGATGTCTCGCCCGCTATTCTGATGCTTGATTTTTAACCATCAAGTGATGCACGTATCAGCCTAATCAATTTGAGTACGTGACCAGCCGAATCTAGGACATCAGCCTAGTTAGTTTGGTTGTAAAACCATATTCAACCAAAATCCGCCACAGCTGGTTTCGTTTAACCGAATTGTACGCCGCCTTGAAATGTATAAACAAATAGTGGGTCTGCAAGTTGAATTCTCAGAATTTGTCGAAAGGTATCGTAGAGCATCCCTCTCGAAAACCACACTGGTATTCGCCAACAAACTTAGTTACTTATGTGTCCATGTCCGCCGGTCCGGCAGAGCAAAGGGATGAAATCAGAGATCTCCACTGCTGACGGCTGCCCGCCATAGCTTTTACCTGTCGCCAGGACAGGTTCACGTCTACAGCCCGGAAGTCGTTGTCTAAGCTGCGTCGCCATGAGCCTCTGGGTCTGCCTCTTCTACGCTGTCCTTGTGGATTCTAGTCGAGTGGTTCTCTGCAGACTTCGTTCGCTCCTTTCTTCAAGGTGTGTCCGATCCACTTCCTCATACGTTCACGCATTTCTGTAGCTATCGGCTGTTGATGATTGAGTTCCTCATTAGATATCCAGTTATCAGGCCACCAGGCACGAACGATATATCGCAGGCACCGGTTAATAAATACCTGCAGTTTTTGCGTTGTCTCCGCAGAGACGCATCACGTTTCGCAGGCATCAAGCAGTACGGATTTAACGTTTGAATTAAAGATTCGGGTTTTCGTCCGAAGAGTGATCTGGTTTGGGCGCCAAATGTTTCGCAGACCTGCAAAGGCACCCCTGGCCTTCCTGATCCGTGTGGTTACATCAGTATAGGTACCACCATCGGGCGTTGTCTGGCTACCAAGTAATTGAAATGCGTCTACTTGCTCAATTAGTTGTCCGCTACTGTGAAGTTGGAGGATTCATTTGCTTAGCACTACGTGATCTTCCTTGGCGTGATCCTGTGAATCTTCCATCGTATCCTGATCGGTGTCGCCTCATCGGTCTTGATACCTTTGAACGACGCAATCCAGCTTGCTGTCGCCGGAGAGTAGCTTCGATCTTCTCCTAGATCCAGTTGAGGATTATCTTACAGAGTACTTTGAGAGTAATACAGAGCAACGTGATGCCACGCCATCAGTTACCGCATTCAGTTAGGTCTCCTTTCTTAGGGACTTTGATCTATATGCCCTGCATCCAGTCCATCGAAGTTACGGTCTCCCATATATTGCTGAAAAGTTGATACATCATCTGGGTTGACAAAAATGGGTCAGCTTTGAGCATTTCGGCTGAAATACAGACTATTCCTGGCGCTCTATTGAATTCTATACTCTTGATGGCTGCTACAATTTTATCCAGCGATGGTGTCGATGGTGCAAATCGACGTTTACGGATCTATAGAAACGTTTGGTAACATAAAAAAATTGCCGAACGTTCGACTGTTGAGATTTCGGCAAAGTTTTGCCGAACTCGGTGCTTTTTTTAAGCGTGTACGCGTCATACGCTGCTGGTTTTGTTGGTCTCTGACATTTGAAACTCAGAAGAGTTATGTAAAATGTTCAGTCCACCGCTTAAGCTGTTTTGTATGGTAAGTCAGTAACTGACCAGCTCGTCCTTAAGCGGCAACTTTGTATTCATCCTGGCAGCACTAATGCGGCGAGAAATATCGTACAACAAACGGATATCACCATTGGTGGCGGCGGTTCCTCCTTGGTCGGCTAGGGAGTTAGTTCAGGCTCTCTTGTCCCGCCTACAAGCACGTTTAACAGCCCTCTCCAATTCGGCGTATCGTTGACGGGCAGCTGTCTTAGCCGATCTGGTTCGCGCTCGCTCAATGCCGGTTTGCGCTTCTCCCCGCTCGTCGATTTTCCTCCAAGTTTCATCCGAAATCCACTTCCTCCGCTCGCTGCGCGCTTCGCCGAGGATTTCTTTTTCATCACTGGTCGCGATAAAGGCGTTCTTGATGCCGGTCCATTGCTCTTCGACGGTTCCACCAGGTGGCAACTCCGCGGTTTCCTGTAACGGTCTCAATCTATGAAACAGGATGCGGGAGAGAATTTTGTATAAAAAATGAAATATTGAAAAGAGTTATGCCTCAACAATTGCTGCCTTCGAGTTGCTGGCCCTTTTTGCAATTAGGATTTGCATATTTGCATATGAGACTGTCCAATCCCACGGTATTCAAAATACCGTTATTAAATAATAAAATAGGCCATTTAAACGGAAAATGCCAGTTGATTTGTATTGCCGTCCTACACCTCTGAGCCAATTTTTACAAAAATCGATCGACGAATTTTTGAGTTACGCCCTTTTGAAGTTTTAAAGGGCAGATTGCTCATATAAAGTAAATAAATATCTTCAATAACACTTCCTAAATGAACGTAAATCACAGTCGGTACTGATTTTTTATGCAGCATATGCCCATTGCCTACCATTTTAGGAGTTTTATGCTGTATTGGGACTAACCGGAAATGTTCCGGACTAAGTTATCGCTGTGGAAAATAGCCACTATCGAACATGAACAAATACTTATCATGCGACACCGCAAATTACGCCAGAATTTAAAAACTAGATCACTGACAGTCAGATCAACTATCTAGCACCACGTTTGTTATATCTGGACAAGTTCCGGGGACTTCCGGGAACACCCAAACGAGTGGCCAATTTCCTTCATGAACAAAAACTTATCGTGCTATACCTTAAATCACACTAGAAATCAATAACTAGATCACTTACTTACTTAATTGGCCTAACGTCTTATGACAAGGCCTGCGCAGTATAATTTCTCCATCTGTTTCGGTCCATGGCAACTGATCTCCAGTTCCGCGGGCACCCAGTGCTCGCCAGATCTCGCTCCACCTGGTCTTGCCACCTCGCTCGCTGTGCCCCTCTTCGTCTTGTTCCTACCGGATTTGACGCGAAAACCATTTTTGCAGGATAGTTGTCCGGCATTCTAGCAACATGTCCTGCCCAGCGTATCCGTCCAGCTTTAACCACTTTCTGAATACTTGGTTCGCCGTAGAGACGCGCGAGCTCGTGGTTCATTCTTCGCCTCCATACACCGTTCTCTTGCACTCCGCCAAAGATGGTTCTAAGCACCCGCCGTTCGAAAACTCCGAGTGCTCGTAGGTCCTCTTCTAGCAATGTCCACGTTTCGTGCCCGTAGAGGACAACCGGTCTAATTAGCGTTTTGTACAGTGTGCACTTTGTACGGGGGCTCAGATTGTTCGACCGCAAGTGTTTGTGGAGTCCGTAGTAGGCCCGACTTCCGCTGATAATACGTCTTTTAATCTCACGGCTGGTATTGTTGTCCTCTGTTGCCAGCGAGCCAAGGTATACGAACTCGTCGACTACCTCGAACTCATCCCCGTCGATTACCACGGTGCTGCCCAAGCGAGCCCTGTCGCGCTCGGTCCCGCCCGCCAGCATATACTTCGTTTTAGACGTATTTATCTGCAATCCAATCTTCTCTGCTTCGCGTTTCAGTCTGGTGTACTGATCCTCCACCGCCTCAAATGTTCTGCCGACAGCATCCACGTCATCAGCAAAGCATATAAATTGACTGGATTTATTGAAAATCGTGCCCCGCATTTCGATCGCCGCTCGCCTTATAACACCTTCAAGCGCAATGTTGAATAGCAGGCAGGAAAGACCATCTCCTTGTCGAAGTCCCCTGCGAGATTCGAATGGGTCCGACAATCCACCCGAGATTCTCACACAGCACTGGATCCCATCCATCGTAGCCATGATAAGTCTAGTAAGCTTACCCGGAAAGCCGTTTTCGTCCAAAATTTTCCATAGCTCTTGTCGGTTTACGCTATCATATGCGGCTTTGAAATCGATGAACAGGTGGTGCGTGGGGACTCGGAATTCTCGGCACTTCTGGAGGATCTGCCGCAGAGTGAAGATTTGGTCTGTTGTAGACCGACCCTCCATGAAGCCGGCCTGGTAACTTCCCACAAATCTATTGGCTATTGGCGATAGTCGATGAAAGAGGACTTGGGACAGCACTTTGTAGGCGGCATTCAGGATAGTGATGGCTCGGTAGTTCTCACAATCCAGCTTATCACCTTTCTTGTAGATAGGGCAGATAACCCCGTCTTTCCACTCCTCCGGTAGTCGTTTCGTATCCCAAATCTTGACAATCAATTGATGCAGACAGCCGGCCAACTTGTCCGGGCCCATTTTAATAAGTTCCGCTCCAATGCCATCCTTTCCCGCTGCTTTGTTGTTCTTCAGCCGCTGGATGGCTTCTTTAACTTCCCTTATCGATGGGGGTGGCACATCTTCGTCGCTTGCTGCACCAATGTGGTCACTTCCTCCGCTATCATGGTCTTCCGCCTGCACGCCATTCAGGTGTTCATCGTAGTGCTGCTTCCACCTTTCGATCACCGCAAGGTCATCAGTCAAGATACCTCCATCTTTATCTCTGCACATTTCGGCCCGCGGCACGAAGCCTTTGCGAGATCCGTTGAGTTTCTGATAGAACTTCCGTGTGTCGTGAAAGCGGTACAGCTGTTCGAGTTCTTCGCACTCCTTCTCCTCTTGGTGGCGCTTCTTTTCCTTGAAGAGTCGGGTTTGCTGCCTCCGCTTCTGTTTGTATCGCTCCACATTCTGACGGGTGGCTCTACGCAGCATTTGTACCCGCGCTGCGTTCTTCTCATCCAATATCTGCTGGCATTCCTCGTCAAACCATTCGTTACGTCGATTCGGTGCCACACTGCCTAGGACGTTCTCCGCTACGCTGTTAATGGCTGTTTTCACGGCATTCCAACAGTCTTCAAGAGGGGCTTCATCCAGCTCTCCCTCTTCCGGCAGCGCGGTTTCGAGAGATAACGCGTAGCTTTCGGCGACCTCTGGTTGCTTCAGTCGCGCTAGATTATACCGTGGCGGGCGGCGGTATCGTATGTTGTTCACAACAGATAGTTTTTGACGTATCCTTACCATCACTAGGTAGTGATCCGAATCAATGTTAGCGCCCGGATAGGTTCTGACGTCGATAATGTCTGAAAAGTGCCGACCATCTATCAGAACGTGGTCGATTTGTGATTCTGTCTGGTTGGGTGATCTCCAGGTGTACCGATGGTAGAGGTTATGCTGGAAGAAGGTACTACGTATGGCCATGTTCTTGGAGGCGGCGAGGTCGACAAGTCTTAGGCCGTTTTCGTTCGTTTGCGGGTGAGCGCTGAACCGTCCAATCACCGGTTTGAATTCCTCCTCCTGACCAACCTGAGCATTACAGTCCCCGATGATAATTTTGACATCATGTCATTATGTCGCGTAGAATTCGTCTTTGTCATCATCGGTACTTCCGAGGTGAGGGCTGTGCACGTTAATTATGCTTATATTGAAGAATCGGCCCTTGATTCTTAATCTGCACATTCGGGGGTTGATCGGCCACCACCCGATCACCCGCTTCTGCATCTCGCCCATCACTATAAAAGCTGTGCCCAGCTCGTGTGTATTGCCGCAGCTCTGGTAGATGGTATGACCATCTCTATACGTACGTACCATCGTTCCTTTCCAGCATACCTCCTGCAGCGCTACAATGTCGAACTTGCGGCTCTTCACTTCTTTAGAAAGCACGTGGGTACTTCCGAGGAAATTTAGAGACCGACAGTTCCATGTTCCTAATTTCCAATCGTTAGTCCGTTTTCGTCGCCTGGGTCTTTGCCGATTGTTCCGATTAGAGTTATTATTATTACTTACGGAGTCCATTGCTTTGGTTTTTTTAGTGGCTCAGGCTTGCAAAGCCCGCAACCAACCCCACAGTATCGCCGGAGGGCCAACGTAGCTCGAAGGAGCCCTCCTCCCCTGTCAGCATACGACCTTGGTTTCCACCGGAGTTGGTTACCCGATCTCCACCCGAGGTTGCTCGTATCCCGGCTGGTACCACGAGGAGGTTGGGGTAGGAGTTGCTAGGTAAGAGGCTGTGGACCACTGTGGGGTCTATTTTATGCCCAGTGCACAAGGCACCGATGGTACGCATTACCAAGCCATTTACCAGCCAATAACTAGATCAATGGAAGCCAAATATGCTATCTAGGGTCAGGTTTAGTCATATCTGGACGTACAGTCACCCCAATATTATGGGCCACCCAGTATTATGGGCCAGTCCATACTTTACGTTAGCTTCATACGTAACAAATTAGTATTTAACTATCGAGTATGAGTTCAATAGATAGAAGCAACATTCCGCTGCATGCTTGATAGCAATACACTTAGTTCAAATGCGTTAATTTTGTTAATTTTTCGATAGTTGTCAGTTGGCTCCAATCGACTGTCGATTTGTTGCTATTTTTGTGGTTGTTATAAAAAGTCGGTTGTGAATTATAAGCTGAATAGCGGCGTAAATTTGTGTGTCTGAGCATAAAATGAACGGAAATCGAGGGAATAGGTATGTATTCATTGAATTACGGTGAAACCGCTTAGAAAAATTTATTTTCCACTTTAATATACGAAATTAAACAATGGCCCATAATACTGGGAGCAAAATTGACTTTTCCCAGTATTATGGGTCAAGCATATAGATCAACAGTATTCGCTGTTTTTGACTATAATTGTAATTTGTTTTCAGTAAAACGAAAAAAACGTGCACAGAAAATCAGTATACAGAAATCGAAGCTCTATGATTCTGATATATTGCATCACGCTTTTAATCCAGCAAGACAAATCGAAAAAGTTCGAGAAGTTGCAAGGGATCACAATCTACCGTACAGTACAGTTCCGCGTTATTTTTGGAAACCACCCAAAACTAATAATCAAGGATCAAATACTTTTCTTTTTCCTGAATTTACTTACTGTACTTAGTTGGCTTGCTGTTCTAAGATAAAGCCTGGTTAACAATGTTTCTCCAATGCACTCGGTTGTGGGCCAACGCTCTTCAATTTCTCAGACTCGCTCCGCCTAATCTAACCATCTTGCTCGCTGCGCCCTTATTCCTACCGGATGTGACCCAAATACCATCTTTGTAGGGTAGTTGTCCGGCATTCTTGCAACATGCCCTGCCTATCGTATCCGTTTAGGTTAGGCCGCCTTTTGCATACTTGGTTTGCCATAGAGACCATCACTTTGATGAAGCCCTTTGCGTGGCTCGAATGAACTTGACATTCCACTCGAAATCCGAACACAGCACTGAGTACCATCCATCTTCCATTGAGTCAGTTTAATGAGCTTCCTGAAGAAGAAGCTAAAATTGAATCTAAACTCAACTCACTCAGACAGTTGCTGAGTGCAGTACAAGATACAACAAGATCCCTAAATCGCGAGAACCACACACACACACACACACACACACACACACACACACACACACACACACACACACACACACACACACACACACACACACACACACACACACACACACACACACACACACACACACACACACACACACACACACACACACACACACACACACACACACACACACACACACACACACACACACACACACACACACACACACACACACACACACACACACACACACACACACACACACACACACACACACACACACACACACACACGCGTGCGTGCGATTTTCTCAAAATAAAACCTGTTGTTTTACTGACCCATAATACTGGGAACATTGACCCATAATTCTGACCAGGTTTAAAAGTGACCCATAATACTGGGAATGGAATATGCTCACATTTTGTTGTTCTGCAAAAAAGTGTGTAATTTTTGAACAAGATTGCCTACAGAACATCAAACTATGGTATATTTATAACCAATTAAGTTATAAATAATCTGTAAATTATTTAAATCTGTGTTTCTACCGATAATTTTGTAGCAGCATCATGCTTAACTGGCCCGTAATACTGGGATGACTGTATTTGAGGGGCTCCGGAACTCCCTAGGAAATGACCAATTTCGAATATGAACAAAAACTCATCATAGGATACCTTAAATCACACTAAAACTTTTAAAATAAATTCAAGTAAGCCAAATTGAGTACCAAGAACTACAATGGCCAATTCCGAACATGTCTTTATTATCAAAAATGTACCACACTGTGTTATTGACTTCCCAGGGATTCCCGGAGTCCCCCAAATATGTCCAGATATGACCAAATCTGATCCTAGATAGCAGATTTGGCTTCCATTGATCTAGTTATTGATTTCTAGTGTGATTTAAGGTTTAGTACGATAAGTTTTTGTTCATGAAGGAAGTTGGCCACTCGTCTGGGTGTTCCCGGAAGTCCCCGGAACTTATCCTGCTAGGTAGTGGATCTGACTGTCAGTGATTTAGTTTTTAAATTCAGCCGTAATTTAAGGTGTCGCATGATAAGTATTTGTTCATGTTCGATAGTGATATTTTCCACAGCGATAACTTAATCCGAAACATTTCCGGTTAGTCCCATTACAGCGTAAAACTCCTACAATGGTCGGCAATGGGCATATGTTGCATAAAAAATCAATACCGGCTGTGATTTACGTTCATTTTGGAAGTGTCATTGAAGATTTTTATTCACTTTGTATGAGCAATCTGCCCTTTAAAACTTCAAAAGGGCATAACTCCAAGATTCGTCGATCGATTTTTTAAAAACTTGGCTCAGAGGTGTAGGATGGCAGTACAAACCAACTGGTATTTTTCGTTAAAATGGCCTATTTTATTTTTTAATAACGGTATTTTGAACACCGTGCCCAACTTGATTTGGAAACGACGATCATCATCGTATTGTGATCATGGTCATGAGGCGCTCTCAACCTGGATACAGGCGTTCACGGTTGGCCAGGCTAGTCCTTTTGCCAACACTCAGCGGTAGCATGAGCATCTCCTTCCCTGTCGGTATACGACCTTTGTTTCCACTGGGGTTGGTTACCCAATTCCGCTAAGGTTGCTCGTATTCCTGCTTGTACCACGAGGAGGTAGGGATAGGAGTTGCTGGATAAGACGCTCAGGTCCACTGCCTATTTTATGTCTACAGATACGCATGGCACTGATGGCACGCGTTATCCAGCCATTTATTAGCCTAAAGATAAAGATAGAGAGATAAAAATTTGCTAAAAGGTTCTCAGGTTTAGGTACGTAAATTATTTGTTGAAATACGAGGTTTGCTCTGACTGTCGTAAATAAAACATAGGCAAGAACGACTCAATTACTACGAGAAACGTGTTTTACGAACCATGCCTATGGTCATAAATAGCACAAGCCAGGCGCAGAGCCAGGTGTTCATATTGCACAACCTGTATACAAGTTCTTCAATTACAGTCCCACTGCTCGTTAATCAATGCTAAATACGGAGTCGTTTCCAGAATCGATTTCTTTATTTCTAAACATCCTTCCTATAATCCTATATATCATCACAGTCAGCAGATACTTACCATCCTGCGTTACCACTGCCAACCCAACAACTAGGTCATCCTTCGTGTCCTTTGATCTTTTCTGACCGAGATGCATTTAGAATTTTTCCTCTCTGTCAATAGCAGTTTTCTTAGTGTTTCTTACCGAGCAATTTCAGCTCTTGACAAGCGTAAAGGAGCAGCAGCAGCAGCAGCAGCAGCAGGCAAAAAAAACTTTACATCTCTATTGCAACGGACATCCGGAGACCGAGCTTTCGTCTGGTTCGGTGCTATCCGCCTGGCTCGGTTCGGAAATTATCCGACCGATGCGATGAGCCGATCCGCCGTTCCTCGTGACGGGGCTGAACGGGAAAATTCGTCGGTGGCGTCTGGTTGTCTGGCTTGCTATTGATTTATATTTTTGTGTGTGTGGCCAATGATGCGTAGATTTTTTTTTCTGCGGGACACTTTCCACTCGTTTATGTTGCAAATACTGGGTGGATGGTAGCTGGCGCCGCCGCCACGTTTGGGAATGTTGATGGTTCAAAGGATTTTCCTATAACCTGCCCTACTGGCAGACAGAGTGAGTGTGCACGTGGGTGACTCTGGTACGACCGACCGACCGACCGACAGACCGACCGATGGTCGATTGGGTTTTCGATTTAGTGCTGTTCGGTTCGATTGTTGACCGCTTTATTTAGGCGTTTGGCAACGACAATTATTTTTGCTGTCAGATCTATAATTTAAGAATGTTGAAGATGGTCAAACCGATAATGTTCAAAGTGAACATTGAAATGAGTTTTACGAGCCATCAAACCATGTTCGAAGTTGGGTACTAATGGCATTTGTCCAAATATGGAACCTTATTATTGATATATTTATGTCAGAATACCACGGCAGCAGTAATGCCATTTAACATGTAAATTTTTCATAACCCTTCGCAATCAGCGTGGGCGTTGAGCAGCTGGGGATTAATTAATATTGTTGTTCGAGCACTTTGCTGTGCTATATAAAAAGTCGTGATTGATTACAATCGCCAGTCAGATGCAGACACGACGTTAGTCGGTAGGTATAGGACTTAGCAAACCACAAAACAAAGCACCGACGACAAAGCGTTTTACTATCGTAGAATCGACGGTTAGGGGTTATTTCAAGCGGTTGTCGTTGCGAATAGAGAAAAATGTTCATCAAACGGCTGGGTAATTTATGTTTACCTTGGCTATTGGTAAAAAAATAACGAAATTAATCTAACTAAATATTCAATAAAAATGTTTCTCCAATATATCATGTGCGTTTGTTTTCGCTAAAGACCGTTTTCTGCCTGGATACCATAAAAAACGAAAAAGTGTGGCAAACATTTGCATAAAATTTTATCGCAAAAACTCCTTCAACCTTCCAACCAACAGCGAACACACTTCAATTGAAGTTTTTTGCTCACCCCATGCAAAACAATTACCGATAGCTTTAATTCCCCTCTGCATCATTTCATTCAATTCATTTCTGAAACGGTTGAAATAAATCACGATCTTAGCTGAACGCTCTGCGGCGATGGCGGTAACAATAATTATAAGTTTTGCTGGCATTCGACTCTCGTTCGCAATTCTGTTGTCGCTTTTTCAACCGAAGAATGGCGCGCATGAGATAAAAAAGACAATTGTTTTCTCAATTGCGATAGTTTTTCCTCACGTGGCCCCGTGGTGGGCGCGAGTGGGTGGATATTTTTCTCCACCATATCTGTGTCATTCGCAAAAGCAAAAGCAAAAGAGACGGATTTGGGAAAAGAACCACTCTTGTCTTCAGTCTGTTTTCCTCGTACCCGTGTCCTGTACCTGATTACCTGAATAAATACAGATAACTGAATGTTATGAAATATCCCACAAGCTCCCGAGCAATTGTCACTCGAATGTTGAGAAACGATGTGACACAGATTTCTGTATTTTTTTTCTCTCTCGCAAGTCGCAACACTTCAGTGAAGGATTTAGAATTTTACTATACAGCAAACGCGAAAGCATCTCTCGAAGCACTCACCCAATCGATATTCGCTGGCGCCATCCTGTCCAGGGTAGACGCAGAGTTGTCGTATAGTTAGTCTAGTTACTCGACAACAAGCACAGATTCCACACCAAGGGTTGAATCTGAATGTTGATCTATGCTAGAAGGAAGCACCAGCGAGGATAGCAACAAGAACGAATGGCGGCACACAATTTTCCCCAGCATTTTTTGGCTGACAGTGCGGTGGATAATGGGTCGGAAGCTATAGCATTGCTGGCTTGGCATTGGTCTGTTTCGTCTGTTTGCAGCCGATCCATTTGGGATTCGGGGAAAGCCTGAAAGGAAAAATTCACGTCTTTTTCCCGCATGCCTGCCAGGATACGCAATCTCGTTCGTCTTTTGTGCTTCGCAACGCAGCTGATGCCAAAATCACGACTAGATTTCCATCTCCCAGTGCGAGCGGCGGCGACAAGATGTTGGCATGCAGCCGAAAACATAACCGTTGACAGTTGATGATAAGTGTTATTTTACTATTCTTTAAAACAATATGACGCCTAACAGCATCTATCTATTAAACAATCTTTTTATTCAGCTCTGCTAATTGCTATCGCCATCATGACTGGATGTAGAATTCATCCCTGTTCGTAAGCTCAGTTTGATCGTTTCAACGTGCGCTTAGTAGCAGGAATAAATGACGATTGTTGGATTGTTGGACTCGCGGTGCACGTCTGTAGTTTTTCTAACGTTTTTTTTTTTTTTGTTATCGCACCCGCTTTATGAAGCGAATTTCCTCGGCCTAGATTCATCATAGAACGTCGGCAAGGATATATATGTAGGTAGGTACGAAAGGAATATATTGGATACGCGAATGCAAACTGTGGGAAATGAGTCCAACCAATGCAATGTAACGTTTATCAACGCGAAACAGAATCAAGCTCTGTTGTTTTTGCCAGGAAACCCCCTTAAGATATAGGGCACTTCCCATCCTGCTGTGTGGTGTGGTGCGGAGCTGAGCTGGCTGCTGCGGTCGCGAGTTGCATCTCGTTGCGGTCTGCTCTACAGACTACAGCTATACGGTCTGTCGGGCGTGAGAGATGAGCTGCAGTTTTCCAGGGAAACGTACCTACAGCTACCAGGTCCTGAACGGGAACTAAATTGCCAAAGAAAAACAAGTGCAAAAAGGATATTACGAGCGGGATTGCTGCACAGGGAAAACTAGTCGATAGAACGGGAAATAAACATAAAGCCATGTATAAAATTTTTATTTTCGTAAGCTCTACAGCTTCCATCGCTGGGCTTCAATTATGGAAATTTTATTTCATCATACTTTCAGCGTTATTGTTATTGTCGCACTGGAGCGTAATTTACTGGAGCGGCATTAGCGCTGAGTGCGATGGAATTACATCGTGATAAAAGTCAAAAATCTGTAAATAAAAGGTTGCAAAAAAAAGGAAAAGTTGTGAATTGCAAACCATGAGAAAATTTACAGTACAATGCTTATAGAACAGAGATTATTAGTTTTGTGATTCTTTATTGTGCTAACTAATTAAAGCAGATTAATTCGATTTAATTTACAATCTATTCAAATTTTCCAATAAGACAATAGATGGGAGGCTTTACAATAGACGATAGAAATGGTAGAAGAAAGAAAGTTGAGCTAGGCATAAACGAAAAAGGGCGGAAAATTGAATAGATGGACGTAGCATTTCCGTCGTTCGTTGCTTGTTGCCAAGCTAGGAGATTCGCGGGTTAAACCATGTTATAATAGGAGCCAAACACAGGGGCGGACTGGGAGCCAAAGGGCCCACCGGGCCTTTGAGATTAGGATTTACAATATTCTCATGATAGTAAATTAACACAAAAAACGACATCTACTCAAAAGACATCAGCGTTACAAGGACAGTAAATCGAATGAATATGGGCTCTATTATGTAAGTCACGTCGTGCAACTCGACTCAACTCAGGCAGTGTCGAGTGTCGAGTATCGGGAGAACGGGCAGCATAGCGGCTCGATGCTCAAAACAAAATAAACTCAGTCGTTAGTAGGACCGAGTTACCAGCTTTTAGCGTGTGCGTCATATTAGCGGTTCACGCAGGGGCGGACTGGCCCACCGGGCAACCGGGCAAATGCCCGTTGGGCCCCAGTAAACATTTCGTCGTTACACAAAATGAGATTTTCCAAAATTTTTATTTCAGTTAAACTCTTTCTACGACTCACGAATGTTCGATTGCTGGGGCCCCATGATTCATGAAATCAACCGATTTGATGATTTAAAATTCAGTTTCAAATGGGACTATTGGGGCCCGAACTTTAAACCAAAATTTCTCTTTCAATCAAAATTTTTTCTATGACTCACGAATGTTCAATTGCTGGGGCCCCGTGATTCATGAAATCATTTAAGTTGAGCTGTTGGGGTCCAAGCTCCGAAAATATTACCAGCTTCAATTCTGAGTATTTAAAAGTAGAATTAGTATTTCATCCGCAGTTATTTGACTACTTATAAATATCGAACTGTCGGCTTAAGGTCCATACTTGACAAGCGAGTGGTCGTGGGTTCGAATCTGAGTAGAATCAAGCCATTCGATGTCAAGTGACTTAAGCATGGGTTTATTCTCAGGCCCCTCCATTTACCCTTCCTTCATGCTGAATTCGATATTTACCCTCTGAAGCCTCTTGACAGTGCCAAGTAGATCAAGCTTTGAAGGAAGGGTAAACCCCAATACACGCAAGCACGCATACAATTTAAAAAATAAGCATATCGCTCACTCAATAGCGATTATAGCAAAAAGAAATGCAGTGCAGGTCATACAGCAAACACCCGGGCGATATTACAATAGATCAACTATACTGGTCGCAGTAATGAGTCCACACATGGAAAAAAAGGTCCATACTTAGTTTACTTCAGTGGCGACGGTCCGTTATCGATCCTGCGCCGAATGAATTATGGTCCTCCAGCTCCATCCTGGGCTACCTTTCTTCAAACCCCTCGAACACCAGCTGAACGTGCATCATCCTCGATAGCGCACATCTATCAGTGCGATGTCTGCTTCGAAGTCTACGGCCTCTTCTTGATTCTATGCTTAAAATAATTTTGGTTACTCTTTCGTCGGGCATTCTAGACACGTGACCAGCCCAACGCAGACTGCCACACTGTACTATCTTCATAATATGCTCATCAATATGCTGTTATATTTGCATTCTTAATATAACTTGTGGTTCATGCGTCTGCGCTACACTCCATTTTGGATTTTGCCAAATTTTACGCTAAAACCCCAAGCATTCGTCGACCAGCTTCTTTTAGCGTCCATGATTCATGTCCGTAAAGGGCCACCGAGAGGTTTAGTGTTCTCTAGAGCGTCAGTTCATGCGAATTTGCAAGCTACGGGACTTCAGCTACAAAATGTAATGCCTGCGTAAAGGCCAATTCGCAGCTGCAATTAGTCGTTTTATTTTGCGACTTACATCGTTAAAATATCGGGTAAATATCTCATCCATCGTGAAGCGACCCTCATGAAAACCAGCTTGAACCAGCCGACGACCCTGACGACCCAGCTTGAACCTAACGGACTTGGTTCGTCCTGGTAGAGCTGCGGAAGAAAGAACCCACCGTCTAAAAACGTCAGTACGAAGAGCACGTGCTCGCCAGTCCAGAGGAGAGGTTCGTCAGCAACGACACACGGAGTTTCTACAAAACGGTCAGTTGCAAGAATTTTGCCATGCCTGTGATGTGCATTGATAGTGCTGGTAACCTGCTTACTGACAAAATGACGGTAGCAGCCAGGTGGAAGAGTATTTCCAGACCCTGTTGAAGAGAGAAGTAAACACGAAGATCAGCAGGTGCAGGATTTTGATCGACGGCCAAACTGTGGAGCCACCAGCACAGGAGGAGGTCAAAAGAGAAATCAGTGAGCTGAAAAACGGTAAGGTTGCTGTAAAGGATGGTATCCTGGCTGAACTTCTAAAAACGGGAAGCGAGCAGCTGTACGAAACAATTTGCCTCCTCATTGTCAGGAACAGAATATGGGAGGAAAATAAACATCGGAGGAGTGGTTGATTGGCCTCATTTCCCATAATTTTAAAAACGGACTTCGACTTGAGAGTAAAAACTATCGAGGTATTACGTTGCTCAATTTTGCCTATAAGGTGCTCTCCCTATCCTGTGGTTTAGAATGAGTCCGTTAGCTGAGTTCTTCGTCGGCAGGTATCAAGCTGGTTTCCATGAGGGTCGCTTCACGATGTGTTACATTCGCGTCGCCACTGTTACGGTTCGCGTTCGGAGGTGACCGAAATGATAAATGTAGAACACGACCCGTACATTAAACAAATTAAAACTTAACTTTATTGAACAATAACGAGGTACAATTGTGCGAGTCTCATCTTCGCGGTAAAACGGAACAGGAACGTGAACGTCCTGTTGTCAGCACTGGCGAGCATCAACTGATGACAGCTGTCACTGTGACCAGAGAGCTTGGCCGTAACGATGTTACGAATGTCGACGTCTCCGACAATAACGATGTAGGGATGTCCACGTCTCCAACATCTCCCCTCTAATTCAGCTGGTAAGGGTTGAACCGTTGCGAAGCCCTTCGTGCACGGGAAGAGCGGCGAGGAACCTGAACAGCTGATTCATTTTCGGTTGCAGACATGAAGTCGGATGACGAACTAGATGAAGATCATGTTGATAACGCTGGAACAACCGGTGCCTCAGCATGTGCTTTTGATGATTGCTAGCTTACTGTGTAGACTGTGTTGGCGAATTGACACTAGCGGGAATGCTGGTATTCCAATCATCTAGCAGGATACTGAGCGGTAGCTGCTTATGTTTCTTTGACACTGGCTTACTGTGTGTGTTACAATCTCGAATTTGATTTATGTGAGACCGTACCAGCTTGCGATCGTTTACCAAAACATAATACATTACATGACCAACACGTTCCAAAATTTTGCCTGATGTCCAGTGCCATTGATTTTTGATAAAAATTTTGGTGTACACATAATCACCTCTGCTGTACTGACGATTTACTGCAGTGTCACTTTTTGATCTATTATTAACGGTGGACGAAGATTTTCCAAACCGGTTCTGCATATGAGTTCTGCTGGTCTTTTTCCTGGAGTAGAACTGTTGAGTGCGCTGTGTTTGACTAACAATGTTGTTGCAATATTCACTGATCGGTTCTGTCCATAAGGAGAACGCATCGAGCAAATCATTGCCAAGAAGATGAACTGGTTTCTTCACAACATAAAACTGTCCTTGCTGATGAATATTATTAACGCAGATATCACACTCAAATTTGAACAGGAACGGCAAGGGATCTCCTGTTGCTGTCGTTACTTTTTTCCTAGCAGGTGATGTTGGTGGTCTGCCTATTCTCTCCCACGTTTGTTTTGAAACAATACTGACGTCGGACCCTGTGTCCAACTGAAGCTGCACTTCCACACCGTTGAGCTGCGACTGTACGTATCGGCGCCTATTGTTTGCTGCATTCAATGATAGATTTACTGCTTTTGTCTCGTACCTCTCTGGCTGCTGGCGTTTACGGTGTGTTGCTTTGCGATTTTGTTTTACACTAGAACAATAACCTTCACGGTGCCCGATGATACCGCATTCTTCGCATTCGTGACTTTTGTAGCTGCAATCTTTGACGAAGTGCATTGCGCCGCAATACCAACAAGGCGTAGCTGGTATGTTTTCGGCACTGCTGCCAGAATTTACTGAAGGTTTTGACGGACGATTTGAGAACTGCTGTTTCCGACTGATATACTGAACTGTTGACTTCGGTGTTGATTCTATCATTGCCGTGTCCCGTTTTAAACACATCAACCGTTGGCAGTCTTCCGAAAAATGTTCCAGGGTATTGTTGTTGTGCTCTGGACAGTAGTGGAATTCCTTCATGTTATTCGCCAGTGAATCGAGCATTATCTCAGGGTTTGATAGAACCTGGACATGTATGGACGACATAACGTTCCTGAAGAATTCCTGTTGCTGGTGCATAAGCTGCTGCTGTTGCTGTTGCATAAAGGTCAGCTGCTGCTGCATCAATTGCTGGAAGAAATGGGCGAACGGTGCATCTCGAGATGGCTGTCCGGCTGTAATTGCACCATTCTGCTGCATTGTGGGATGCTTTTGACCTACTGTGGCTTGAAATAGGCCTTGCTGCTGAGTAACTCCCGGTGGTTGCTGCTGCTGTTTGGGGTTATGTCCTGATCAACCCGCTTAATTGTCCACGTGGGTGAGGGAATTTTGACTGATGAGTAAATTCCGCGTTTCACTACTCGTCGCCACTATCCCATCCTCGTCGCCACTGTTACATTCGCGTCGCCACTGTTACGGTTCGCGTTCGGAGGTGACCGAAATGATGAATGTAGAACACGACCCGTACATTAAACAAATTAAAACTTAACTTTATTGAACAACTAGCTGACCCGACAAACTTCGTATTGCCACAAATTAACCTGTGTTGTACATAAATCATGAATCTCGGATGATCATTGTCACTATCTCGAGTTTTGCAAGCCCCCCAGTGGGCGGCGCTTCCGACGGCGGGTCACCGGCAACACTCGTGACCGGCTCGTCCTGAATGATCTAGTGTTACTATAGATAGCTTTTGTGGTCTTGTTATTGATTAATGTTTTATGGAAGAGTCTCGAATTTCTCGAGTTGGATTAGTTTTTGAGTTTCGCAAAAATTTCTGTTTTATTTGTATGAGAGTCCATATCCCCCTACCACAGGGGTGAGAGGTCTCTAACTATCATAAAATAAATTCAAGACTCAAAAATCTCCTACATGCTAAATTTGGTTCCATTTGCTTGATTAGTACTCAAATTATAAGGAAATTTGTATTTCATTTGTATGGGAGCCCACCCTCTTAAAAGGGAAAGGGGTCGTAATACACCACAGAAAAAAAAATCTGCCATCTAAAACTCTCACATGCCAAATTTGGTTCCATTTTCTTGATTAGTTCTAAAGTTATGAGCAAATTTGTATTTCGTTTGAATGGGAGCCCCCCCCCCCCTCCTAAAAAGATAAGAAGTCCTAATTCATAATGGGAAAAATGGTTGCCTCCAAAAACACCCACATGCCAAATATGGTTCCATTTGCTTGATTAGTTCTCGAATTATGAGGAAATTTGTATTTCATTTGTGTAGAAGCCCCCCCTCTTGAAGTGTGGAAGGATCCTAATTCACCGTAGAAAATATTTTTGCCTCCAAAAACCTCCACATGCCGAATTTGGTTCTATTTCCTTGATTAGTTCTCGAGTTATGGGGAAATTTGTATTTCATTTGTATTGGAGCCCCCCCTCCTAATGTGGGAAGAGGTCCTAATTCATCACAGAAAAAATTCTTGCGTCCAAAAACACCTACACGCCAAATTTGGTTCCATTTGCTGGATTAGTTCTCGAGTTATGAGGAAATTTGTATTTCGTTTGTATAGGACCCCCCCTCCTAAAGTGGGGAGGGGTCCCAATTCATCATTGAAAAAAAAATTGTCTCCAAAAACACACATATGCCAAATTTGGTTCAATTCGCTTGATTAGTTCTCGAGTTATGAGGAAATTTGTATGGAAGCCCCCCCTCTTAAAGGGGAGAAGAGTTACAATTCCCCGATAAAGAGGGAGGGGTCTCAATTTACCATAGAATAAATTCTTGTCACCGAAAACACCCACATGCCAAATTTGGTTCTATTTGCTTGATTAGTTCTCGAGTTATGAGGAAATTTGTATTTCATTTGTATAGGAGCCCCCCCCTCCTAAAGTGGGGAGAGGTTCTTATTCATCATAGAAAAAATTCTTGCCTCCAAAAACACCTACATGCCAAATTTGGTTCCATTTGCTGGATTAGCTCTCGAGTTATAAGGAAATTTGTATTTCGTGTGTATAGGAGCCCCCCCCCACTTAAAGTGGGGAGGGGTCCCAATTCATCATAGAAAAAAATTTTGTCTCCAAAAACACACACATGCCAAATTTGGTTTTATTTGCTTGATTAGTTCTCGAGTTATGAGGAAATTGGTATTTCATTTGTACAGGAGCCCCCCCTCTTAAAGTGAGGAGGGATCCTAATTCAACATAGAAAATTTTCTTGCCCTCGAAAACTTTCACATGCCAAATTTGGTTCCATTTGCTTGATTAGTTCTCGAGTTATGAGGAAATTTGTATGGAAACCTCCCCCTCTTAAAGGGGAGAGGAGTTATAATTCCCCTTATAAAGAGGGGAGGGGTCTCAAATTACCCTAGAATAAATTCTTGTCACCGAAAACACCCACATGCCAAATTTGGTTCTATTTGCTTGATTAGTTCTCGAGTTATGCAGAAATTTGTGTTTCATTTGTATGGGAGCCCCCCCTCTTAGTGGGGGGAGGGGTTTCTAACCATCACTAAAACCTTTCCTGGCCCCAAAAACCTCTACATGCAAATTTTCACGCCGATTGGTTCAGTAGTTTTTGATTCTATAAGGAACACAGGACAGACAGACAGACAGACAGACAGACAGACAGACAGACAGACAGACAGAAATCCTTCTTTATAGGTATAGATAACGAGGTACAATTGTGCGAGTCTCATCTTCGCGGTAAAACGGAACAGGAACGTGAACGTCCTGTTGTCAGCACTGGCGAGCATCAACTGATGACAGCTGTCACTGTGACCAGACAGCTTGGCCGTAACGATGTTACGAATGTCGACGTCTCCGACAATAACGATGTAGGGATGTCCACGTCTCCAACACGATGGATCAGATATTTACCCTGCGTCTAGTAACTGACAAGTTCCGGGAGTACAACTTGCAGACTCATCGTATTTTTATGGATTTCAAGGCGGCATACGATTCAGTCAAACGAAATGAGCTGTGACAGTTAACGTTTGCACATGGTTTTCCCACAGAACTAGTTACGTTGATTCGTGGGACGCTGGATGAGTAAAAATTATAAGTCGGAATAGCAGATGAAACCTCACGTACTTTTTGATTTTGCGGATGATGTCGATATCACCGAAATCAAAAGTAGAGCAGCGAAAGAAGCCTTTAGGTCATTTATTGAGAAATTGGGACTTACCATTAACACTGCCAAAACGAAGTACATGGCGTGGAAATCCAAATGGTGTTGGTGCCGAAGAGGAACTGAATATATTTTGGTATGCTCGTGACATGTGACAACGATGTAAGTCGCAAAATAAAACGACTAATTGCTGCTGCGAATTGGCCTTTACGCAGACATTACATTTTGTAGCTGAAGTCCCGTAGCTTGCAAATTCGCATAAAACTGGCGCTCTAGAGAACACTAATCCTCTCGGTGGCCCTTTACGGACATGAATCATGGACGCTAAAAGAAGCTGATCGACGAATGCCTGGAGTTTTAGCGTAAAATTTGGCAAAATCCAAAATGGAGTGTAGCGCAGACGCATGAACCACGAGCTATATTAAGAATGCAAATATGCTGTTATAATGAAGATAGTACAGTATGGCAGTCTGCGCTGGGCTGGTCACGTGTCTAGAATGCCCGACGAAAGAGTAGCCAAAATTATTTTAAGCACAGAATCAAGAAGATGCTGTAGACTTCGGAGTAGACATCGGACTGATAGACGTGCGCTATCGAGGAAGATGCACGTTCAGCTGGTGTTCGAGGGGTTTGAAGAAAGGTAGCCCAGGATTGAGTACTGGAGGACCATAATTCATTCGGCGCAGGATCAATAACGGACCGTCGCCACTGAAGTAAACTGAGTATGGAGCTTAAGCCGACAGTTCAATATTTATAAGTAGTCAAATAACTGCGGATGAAATACTAATTCTACTTTTAAATACTCAGAATTGAAGCTGGTAATATTTTCGGAGCTTGGACCCCAACAGCTCAATTTAAATGATTTCATGAATCATGGGGCCCCAGCAATTGAACATTCGTGAGTCGTAGAAAGAGTTTAACTGAAATAAAAATTTTAGAAAATCTCATTTTGTGTAACAACGAAATTTTTACTGCAGCCCACCGGGCATTTGCCCGGTTGCCCGGTGGGCCAGTGGAGAGATTTACCTGGAAGGAGCGTCAAATATAGCTCTGGTTCTCTCAAGCCCTTACTCTTTCGCAAAACTAAGTCGAACAACAATCGATAGCCATACTAGATAATGCTCCTTTTACATGGCGGAGCAGCTAAGCTAGGAGGTGTGAACTTAAGCGCTTCGACTCCTGGTGAGGGGCGGATCAAACAGCGTTTGTCTCGAAGCGATCAGTTGAATAAGAAATAGCTTAAGATGGAATACCCATCAACGCACAATGGGCAAAAACGAGCTCGTAATCCCAAGTATTAGAAGCCGCTGGTTTGGAATCTTACAAGATACCTATTCAAATGTAAAAAAATCGATTGGTGACGGTTTCATCCTGCGCAGACTTCGGGAAGTGGTCCATTTTGCCCTATTTTCCCCAAAAATCATGATAAAAGCTAATTAAACAGTACAAAAACTTATTTGCCGCCCGTGAAATGACTCCAATAGCTTCCAAATTTTGTCAAAACATCAAGAGAATCATTCCATCCATTACATACTGTGCGAAATTACTTGGGATTACGAGCTGGGCAAAAACAGCCCATTGTGCAACGGGATGTAGGTGTCTAATAATGGAAGACAACACCCACTTAACGCTGGATAGCAATGACCGGCAGGGGAACAGGTACTTCACGTCCCCCACCAAGGAGGCTTAATAAAATTGGTTCCATTGAATTATCTTTTGTAGTTTTATTTTCATCACCATTCGAAAATAGCCCATTTTTTAATGCATTCGGGTTTCTATAAAACGGCGAAGGATTTCTGTCACTAAGTTGGCAACCTGCTTACTGCCAAAATGGCGGTAACAGCCAAGCAAATGGAAGGAGCACTTCCAGCAGCTTTTGAATGGAGATCAGTAGGAACAGGACAAGAATCAGGGATGGTTCGATTACTTTGACTCAATCCATTAATTCGTTTGACAGTACCGTCTCAGCCGAGAAATATTTGACAAAGTTATACAAGTGCACGTTCACTAAGCTGCTAATGAGCTAGTTAGCATTGGAACATCGTAAATACAAAAGATACAGTGCACAACTTCATTTAGCAATATTGTAGATAATAACTAGTTCTACTAAAAGCTAAACAACCCGCCAGTTGCTGAAAACTACGCGTTCGTACTGGATGAAGCTCTGCCTATTTCTGTGGAGCTAGATGCTTCGACCCTCGAAAAAGGATGGAGTATGATACGCTCGGCCGTCAACGAGGCCGCACCCGCAGTGCTAGAAGTGGAAACCTCGAGTGCACGAAATGATTGGTTTGACGAGGAATGCCAACAAGCGATAGAGAGGAAAAAAAAGAGCTTGGAAAAACTATCTAAGCATATCCACGAGGGAGAATTTAGCCAAGTAGCGACGAACGCGGAATGAGTTGACCTTGATTCTGAGGAGGAAAAGGCGCCAGAAGGAGGACAGAGATCGTGAGGAGCTGGAACAACTTTTCCGGGATTATGACACGCGCAAATTTTACGAGAAAGTGAACGAAACTCGTTAGGGCTACACACCTAAACCTGACATGTGTAGGGACGAGGGAGGGGATCTAATCACAAACGGGCGCGAGGTGGTCGAGCATTTCGATGAGCACCCCAACGGCGATCTAGCAGCAGGAGACGCAATGGAAGTTAACCTCGGAGTGCCTATAAACGACAACAGTGTGCCGGCTCCCGATCTCGAAGAGATCCGGCGAAAAATTCGTCAGCTGAAGAATAATAGAGCCGCCGGAAAGGACCGACTCCCGGCAGAGCTCTACAAAAATGGCCAAGAACCGCTAGCAACGGCACTTTATTGGATAATTTCTATGATTTGGGAGAAGGAGAAACTGCCGGAGGAGTTGATGGAAGGTGTAGTCTGTCCTATCTATAAAAAGGGCGACCGGCTAGATTGCTGTAATTACCGCGGCATTACGTTGGTCAATGCCGCCCAGAAGTTGCTCTCCCAGATTTTGTTGCGTCGTCTATCCCCAATAGCAAGAGGATTCGTAGGGCAGTCTCAGGCGGGCGCCCGGACTACTACGAATCAAATTTTTACTCTCCGACAAATCCTCCAGAAATGTCGAGAATACAACGTTCTCACGCGTCATATTTTTGTGGATTTCAGGGCGGCATACGGGCAGTAGAATGAGAACAACTATGACAGATAATGCACGAGTATGGTTTTCCGGACAAACTGACGCGGCTTATCAAAGCAGCCCTGGAGCGAGTGATGTGCTACGTGCGCGTTACGAGGACACACTCGAGTCCTTTCGTTACGGGGACACACTCGAGTTCCTTTCGGCAAGGGGATGGACTGTCATGTATGTTATTCAATATCACTATTGAAGATGTGATCCGGCGAGCGGGCATCGAAACGAGAGGAACGATATTTAGCAAGAGTAGCCAACTACTAGCCTTCGCAGACGACCTCAACATCACTACTAGAAATCTTTGGGGCGACGGAGGCAATCTACGCCGAACTAGAAAAGGGAGGCTAGGAGGATTGGGTTACAAATCAATGCGTCGAAAACCAAATATATGGTAGAAAGAGGCTTCAGAGAAAGCAACGTTTGCCTCCCACGGACAGTATACAGTATCTATTGATGGCGATGAACTGGAAGTGGATGACGAGTTCGTATATTTGAGATCTCTGGTCCACCGATAATAATACGAGTAAGGATATCCAAAGACGCATTCCAGCTGGAAATCGAGCCTACTCCCCCCCCCCCCTCTCACCCTCGGCCCGAGATCGAGTTGAATGGAGTAAACTGCTTGAAACAGCACGAGTCACCCTGGGTTTAGGCTGCTGACGACGACGACGACGACGTAGAGACAGCGATGTTGGTGATATTCTAGTTTGGTCAGGTGATCTCCAGGTCGTTTTGTGGATATTTTTGCGGGAAAAGAAAGTGCCTCTGATCACCATGCCTCGGCAAGCCGCAAGGTTAATGCGTCGCTGGCCGTACGTTACCTACAGCTACGCATAGAACGCTTTCTTTCTATCGTCGGGTCTATCTTCTTGTGTACAGTGCACGTTTATGATGGTGTAGATGAAAAATCGACCTTTTATCCTTTACACACACCTCTTCTCGTTATTGCCTTCCAGTCCATCACGCGAACCTGTATCCTACCCATCACTACAAAGCCCACCCTCAGCTCCTTAGTTTCTCTACTGCTCTGGTGAAATCGGGCCTTGCTGCCACGGATCCTCAACATCTTCCCTCCTTTGCTGCAGATCTCCTACACTACCTTACAGTACCACGATGTCGAATTTTCCGGGTACTAACTCATCGAGCAGCTACCTACGAAAGTGATCTGCAGATTCTGGTACTAATAATCCATTCCTTGTCATTATTTCGTCGCCTTTGTCCATGCCGCATGTTCCTAGCCAACCTAACTTGATTGTTCGTAGTGTTTTAAATTTGGGTAAGTGGCCTTAGTAGGGTCACGCCACCGAGTCTCGTAATGGGGTGGCCGACTTACGTTTACGTGTAGTGCCTTGATTGACTTTCTATTCACTTCGTGTTTAAATTAATTGACAGCGCACTATGGATGGTAATGGATTATTTATTAGCGTGTTTTAATAGGTGTTTTCCAGGCGGTAGTATATAACGGTTATAAAATGAAATAATTTTTAATTTTTTTTAAACATTTCTCCTAAACCAATCTTGCGTATCTCTATATGGTGGTGTCTATATTGATACAATTGTGTTTTGAAATAGTTACTTTGTCAAAAAATTGCAGTAAATAATTTCTTAAACACAGATCAACGTACATTTTCGAAAAACTATTAAAAAACTGTAGTGTTATCCATTCCAACCGACACGCTACAACTACAACACATAAAAAAATACGAAATACAAATAGATAAAATAGGAAACTTAAATAAACGTGAGTTTCGTTCTGGTTTGATTGACCTGCCAAACGTTCAACTCCTCGTACTGCTCGATGCAGTTATCCACCTGATCCGGCTTGTAGCCCTTCGTGGTGCACCGCTCCATGACATCCGAAATCTTGACGGTTTTGCTGGCACCGGCCAACTCCCGCACCAGGGCAAAGATTTTATCCGACGTATTTTGAACGCTGTAAAATTAAAGTCACATTAGTGATCAACTCTAATGATTAGAAAAAATGAATATTCATACTGTGTAGTTTTCTGCTCGGTCTGATTCAGCGAATCCTTTGACATCTCCAACAGTCGCAGAGCTTCCAGTACGTCGTCCTTATCGACTTCATCCGCGAGTCGCAGACGAGCCAAAGCAGTCGACAAACGAAGAATACCCAGTAAGTTTCTGGCGGAAGTAAAAGTCATGTCCCGATTGTTGCGCGCTTCGCGACGCAGCTCTACGTAGGCGTTTACAATATAATCGGAAAGTTCCGGAGTAATGACAGGAGTCTTGCGCTTGCAGAGGGCAATATAACGTCTAATCAAAGACATGTCTAGCGTCTTGATCCGCGACGGTGGTTGCTTGCCGTGGCTATGCACAAAGGTAATATGTTTGGCCAAACGAAGATCATTATCACGATCTGGCTTATCCTGAATCAACCACAGCAGATCGAAACGGGACAGAAGTGCAGCTGGAAGCTGAATATTCTGCTCAATAGTGCGGCGAGGATTGTACCGGCCATAGGCCGGATTGGCAGCAGCCAGAATCGAAACTCGAGCATTCAAACAGGTCATTATTCCTGCCTTGGCAATCGAAATGGTCTGCTGCTCCATAACTTCGTGAATAGCAACGCGATCCGAATCAGCCATCTTGTCGAACTCATCAATGCAGCATACTCCCTGATCGGCCAACACAAGTGCTCCTCCTTCGAGCAACATCTCCCCAGTCAAGGGATCTTTCATAACGGCAGCCGTCAAACCAACACCAGATGAACCACGACCGGTTGTGTACTGACTCCGTACTGCGAGACGATCGATGTAGCCTAATAGCTGTGACTTGGCTACTCCAGGGTCTCCCATCAAGCAAATATTGATGTTACCGCGAATTTTCATACCATCTGGACTGCGGTCCACACCACCAACCAAAAGCAACAGCAGAGCCTTTTTCACATCAAGATGACCGTAAATTTCCGGTGCTAAACTGCTAGCGATTCGAGTATAAAAGTCATCTTTAGCCAATTCGGCTAATTCATCAGCGGTTAGCTCATTGCTGGTATCTCCATCATCTGACTTGTTAAGACAGGCAATTCTGTGAGCTTCCAAAAAGGTTTCACTCAGCAGACCGGAAACCATAGCCTTAAAGCCAGATCTTTGAATGGGTAGGAAAATACCAGTAATTACGACGTGATCCCCAGGTTGGGCCATCCGCGTAGTTTCTCCACGGCACATTACAGTAAGAGAACGGGGAATATGACCCACCGGTACCTGATCGCTGTGCTCTTGAACCTTCAATTCTTGGAATTTTAAGAATTTTGATCCACGTGTCTGCAAATAGAGACGGCCTCCGGCCTTATTAACACGACAATCCTCTGACGGACAGTCAACCGTTGGCATGAAAGTCATCGAAGCAATTGGCTGATAGGTTTCGGCACCACAGCGATCGCAAGTATAAGTGGCAACGGACATCATCGGTTTCACTTCCGTACATCTGGTCACAATACCGCGAAGTGTTACCAATTTTCCTATACTGTCTGCTTTCACTTCACGAATCGAAACGGCTTTCGAAACGCTTGGGGCTTTAAAGTACACCTCAAAGCGCTTGATCAGCTCAGCCGGAATCGAATTACGTGCATCTCGGTCTTCATGAGGATGTCTGTTGCGAGCTTGCATCAAAAGCCGATGCTCAATGTAAATGTCCAGTGGATCCCTGTTGACGACTTCGCGCTCTTTGTACAAGGGTAACAGTCCAAATACCGAGTCGGAAAACAGCTTAACATAGCGCCTAGCATTCATTTGCATCGCCTCAGCAAGCTGATCGTTGTAGCTGGCTACATCGTCCAAATCGATCGTCAATCCAACCTGCTCACGGTGGGCGATGTTGGTCATCTGCCGAGCGTACACGAAAATCTTTTTACCGTCGTCATCTTCCTTGTAAAACTCAGTCAAAAAGGACTTGATGGTTTCTGCGGAATGACGCAACAGCGTTAGGTAGTGGGTACAAAACTATGATTTCAAACTTAATATTTACCTTTATCGGCCACATAATCTCGCTGCATTTTGTGTAACTTTAAGAAAAACTGTTCTTTTATTAGAAAAAGTTGAATCTGGTGCTAATATCACACAATATCTATAAAATTCTAAGCGATATAGACCGCAGAGCAAACTAAAACCAACCAGCCACAACAGATGCTTTATGCTTTGAACGGTAAGGATAACGGGTAAAGTTTGGCGCCAAAAGCATTAAAATAACAGTGGAATGAAGGAATGCGCGCAGATAGTTTGACATATGGTAGCGATTAGAGAGCCTTAGAGAGTCGCCATCTGAAACAAATAATCTAGCAACAATGCAGCTGCGTATGTCAGTGTTGCCGCACGCACAGATTATTCTGTGATCAACAGGCATTTGGAATAAATAACTTTTATAAAATCTGGATATGTAATTCCTTTTCATGATAATTTTACCACAGTTAATGGTAGTGGTGGTGGTAGTGGTAAATAGTTATGCTGCTGTTGTCTGTTATTGCCAACTCTTTTGAGAACCAGCGATTTAAATTAAAGATTTCGAGTTTCTCGATGCTACATATAATAATAACATCCTCAAGGAACCTTCCTCTGAAGCTTTTATCTTTGATATTTCATAAAAATCTGCTAAAAATTTAGAAAAATCTACTCAAAAAATGTTCTTGATTTGAGATGGCGTCTCTCTATGTTTAACAGGCTCTCTAGTCGTTACTCCTTTTAAGGCTCTCTAATCGGTGTTTTGACAAGTCTCCTGTTCGATTGGACTTACTTTTGACAACTGATTCTGTTCGATAAACCTTTGCACGGTGCCTAACCTCAACTCTGGTTTGACGTTTTTGTGTGTTTTGTTTTGATTCCCTTTGTAACCTAATTTTTTTGCTAGTGGGCTTATTACTTGTAATTTGTACCACTTGTTTGCGGAAACCGGAAATACCCGACTTTTCCGAGGCAGGAAAATGATAACAGTTCTGTACAACATATATTTTAGTCCTTTTTGCAGGTTTTTGCTTCTGGGTCTTGCGAATAAGTAATCAAAACAAACCCCACAACACTGTCAAACCTGGGACGAAAAAAAACGCACTGACATCTGCGTGCAATGCTTTATCCAGCTTTTTACGCGCTATAATGGTGGACGCTATAAATTGTGTTCGTAATATGCGAACAATCTTTTTGACAACTCTGCATACATCAAATCTGGCACTTTTCTCTTGCAACACTACCGTGCTCTTTCTTTCGCTTACGCCAAATAAGGAAAGCAAAAATGTGCGAAATGTAAACAAAACTATTGCTCTCCTTATTTTGCGTAAACGAAAGAAAGAGCAACACTGTCGTACAGGAGAAGAGTGCCCAGTTTTGATGTATGCAGAGTTGTCAAAAAGATTGTTCGCATATTACGAACACAATTTATAGCGTCCGCCATTATAGCGCGTAAAAAGCTGGATTGGAATTTTCGGTTTAAGATGGCGACTCTCTAAGGCTCTTTAGTAGCGATTATAGCAACGTTCTTTGGTAGCAGTGTGGCCTACGGTTTTTTGACTAGCGGACTAAAATATACACGTAGGAAAATAATTTGTAACTGCCAAAGGATTCTGTAAATCTCGGGAAATTTTCAAATGGCCTTATCTAACACTAACTGACCCGACAAACTTCGTATTGCCACAAATTAAACTGTGTTGTACGTAAATCGTAAATCTCGGATGACCTTTGTCACAATCTTGAGTTTTACAAGTTTCTGGGGAGTTCACGGGTGTTTTAATATACAAATTTTCCTCACAGTAGAGTAGAAAACAATTCCCCCCATTGCTTAGTCTGATAAAATAAAGCGGGTAGCATTTAAATATTCGCCATCATTACAAACCATTTCGCCGAACACCATTTTGCGGTACACCAATTCTCGGTTGACCGTAACGCGGAATATAGAATTTTGCAGAATATCATTTCGTGAAAAACCTTACGCAGGATGTACCATTTCACGGAAAATCTTTTCGTAGAAAATACAATTTCGCAGGGGTGACCCAACTGAAGGAAAGTAATAGAGGTCAGTAGATCTAGGAAAAAAGTAGACCTAGAGGTAATCTCTACGGGGGGCTACCCCCCGCAGTGGCCGGCGCTTCCGACGGCAGATCGCCGGCAACACTCGCGGCCTGTGGCCGTCTCGCGCTGTATTATCTAATGTTACTTTTGATAGTTTTTGGTGGTCTGGTTATTGATTAATGTTTTATGAAAGAGTCTAAAATTTCTCGAGTTCGATTAGTTTTTGAATTACGCAAAAATTTCTGTTTTATTTGTATGGTAGTCCTTATCCCCCTACCTGAGGGCTGAGGTTTTGATTACTTTTCAAGTAATGAGGAAATTTGTATTTCATTTGTATGGGAGCCCCCCCCCTCCTAAAAAGGGAGAGGGGTCCTAATTCATCCTAGAAAAAAATCATGCCCCCAAAAACACCCACATGCCAAATATGGTTCCATTTGATTAATTAGTTTTCGAGTTATGAGGAAATTTGTATTTCATTTGTACAGGAGCACCCACTCCTAAAGTGGGGAGGGGTCTCAATTTACCATAGGAAAAATTCTTGTCTCCAAAAACACCCACATGTAAAATTTTGTTCCATATGCTTGATTAATTCTCGAGTTATGCAAAAATTTGTGTTTCATTTGTATGGGAGCCCCCCCCCCTCTTAGTGGAAGGAGGGGTCTCTAACCATCATACCTTCAACCTTCCCTGGCCCCAAAAACCCCTATATGCTAATTTTCACGCCGATCGGCTCAGTAGTTTTCGATTCTATAAGGAACATAGAGCAGACAGAAATCCATTTTTATAGGCATAGATTTGTATGGGAGTCTCCCCTCTTATTGGGGGGAGGGGTCTTTTGCCATCGAGAGAGCCTTCCGTAGCCCCAAAAACCCCTACATGCAAATTTTCACGCCGATCGGTTCAGTAGTTTTCGATTCTAAAAGGAACAGGGACAGACAGAAATCCTATTTTATCCAGCTTTCCACGAGCGATAATGGCGGATATTGAGCACAAGTGGGCACAATCTTTTGACATTCATTGGAGGAGTGTCGAGTTCGCCCTGAAGTTACTATGGATACATTCATGATTGTTTGTTGTTCGAATGTAAAAATGTAATTTTTATTATTTTATTTTATTTTTTATTATTTACAACTTTAAGAAATATTCTGTTAATAAAATGCTTACACATCTGAACTGACATTTGATTTGGCAGTGGTACCAGTACCAGTTGTAGGAAAAGCAAACAGAATAATTTTTCATTTATTTCATATATGCTGCATATTTGTTCAAGTTATGCATTATGTATTTAGAAACTATTTTAATATCATTCTTAGCGTCGATAACAACTCTATGTAAGCATTAGAATTCAAATAGGAATCCACCAAGATTAATGGTTTTTCCCATGAAATTTTGGCAACTTTTCTTACCTATACAAATGTGTGACTGAACAATTGCTCGCTTACGAAAAAGTCGGATACCTGGCAGAAATCGAATACAACCAGTTTTCATTTTTCGCTCGATTCTTTTTATGTCAAATGTGACACTTTGGCTGTGAACCATTTCACGAAATTTTTAACTTTTTAGTTAAAATTTGACAGTTCGAAGGTTATTTCTCCTCGAGTGGTTAAAATCAGTTCAGAATGCGAACCATTTCATATTTGACAGATTGATAGTTGTTTTACTCAATGAGAGCATATATAAGGTGAGGATGAAGATATGTTTCTATAACAGCGGATTTATTTATTCAGACCAGGTTGGAATTGGATGAATTTTTTGTGTTCATTTGCTCCTATTTGATGGATAACATTTATCTCGTTTCATTTCGGGTTGAATAACATCCATACATCGATGAAAAAAAATTCCAGGAAAAATCAGTGAAACACATCGAAGCTCTTTCCTCACCTCTGGCATATCTCATTGGCTCTCAAAACTTGGTTAAAAATAACCATGCTCCCGAGCAGGGTTATTTTTGAAAAACCATCGAACTGTCAAATTTTAACCAAAAAGTTAAAAATTTCGCGAAATGGTTCACAGCCTTTGAGGCAGGAGAAAAATGGTTCATCAGTATTGCAGTTTCCGGCAAAAGGTAAGAGAATAATATGGAACATGACAATGCAGGTATAATTCAATTGTTAACCTGTTTATTGCACGCTTCTTGCTGCTACAGTCCGCTGCTGCTACTCTCCGAAAAAGGAGGGAAAGCTGAATCGGTACAAATCCGGTTTTTATGCGAAACCTCTGGCAGAAATCGAACAGAAATTCGGCAGAAAAATCGGGCGAAATTTCTGCTCGAATCGGATGTTGCATTTCTGCTAGTTTTCACGGGTGACGGCGGCCAGAAATCCGGCAGAATGTCTGGCAGAAAAAGTTTTTCGCCGCCAGATTTATGTTCGATTTTTTGCCGGACGCGCCTAAGCAGTTGTGCTCAAAACCCAACTTTCAATGCAAACAGCAATACCATACATTTTTCTCCGTGTTCAATTTTATCCCTGTGTTATAAAAACACATGGGCTATCATTTCGAGCTACCCAGCTAAAACGTCACTTTGCCATAATTAAACATGGTAGAAGATGCGAAAGGCAGATCAGAGCGTAAATGATGAAAAATTGCTGCCAGCTAGATAAGATTGCCCAGATTGCCCCAGATTTCCAGTAGCAATTAAAGCAATTAAATAATGCAAAATAATATAGTAAACAACTGTATTTAGGCAGCGGGGTGCTATCCGTATCTTAACGAACGGTGTTTGACAGTCCACTTAACGAAGGGCGCTATTTCAAAAAATGCAAGAAATAGCGCCCGTCTGACAGGTAGATTTGCTGCCAACCTTTGTCGAGATGTGCTGAGATGTTGGCAACAAAAACATGGCACCCATCGCAAGCCCCTGTATTTAGGATTAAGTATACAGAATACAAATATCGTGTAACAAAATGTAGAGTACATTGGGTTTTGCCTAAATTTTGATTACCGAATCAAAAATATTGAACTTCGTTGTGGTCGAACGGGTCGAACCATTATACATATTGGTCAAACCGAAATACTGAAAAATTAGAGGATAACTAGCAACTTTGCTGATGTAGTAATGGTAGTACATCACGGAAAGGAAAAAAGGGAAATAAGACGAAACGACGACAAAAGTTACACAAGTCAATCATTAGCACTTCAGCAGAGCCAGATCAGGGCAACAGTGTCAAAACGCAACAAATCGATAGAACTCCGCCAGAGTTTTGTTTTGCTGCTAGGTTTGGCAGACAACGAAGAAGAAAATAAATTTTGTTTTTACTGAAAAGTGTTAATTCTGTGTAGTTCTTATATCGCAGCAGGCGACAAATTCGACAGTGAATCTATCGTAAACACCTATAGAGGAAGAGAAAAGTCTCGAGCCTATCGAATCGAAAGCGCAAGAGAGGTAGGTAGGAAATTTGGCCGTCAGGTTTTGCGTCATCAACGGGCCGCAGCTTTTGTGCAATCAGCAGCAAAAGCAGAAACACGAAGAGAAAGGCAGCTGATTTCAGTATAGACGTTTCGTTCGATAATATAATTTTGGTTAGTGCAATCGTGCATATCCAATTTGATATTTACGCTAGGGCAGGGACTATCAAAACTGTAAACGTAAAAATCGATATTTTGCGGCCAAGAGGTGACGTACACCGTAACTGTTTATATTGTTATTTGCGTGAAAAAAAAATCGGCAACAACAAAGGTTCATTTTGCATGTCATTGGAATTTGCGTTTCCTAAATGTATGAGAATAGTGGTTTACGTTTCCAAGGTCATTTCGATAGTAAGGCACAACGGGGAACTCTGCTAAGCAGAGCCGGAATGAAGGTCAAGGTCGATTGATAAAACTGCATGTTACGTGTAATAGTAGAATAGTACGAAACAGTTGCTTACGGTTGATTTTATACCTCGGCAATTACCGTCTGCGTGCTACAGTGCCCTTTCTGACTCAATGTTCTTCATTTAAATCTGTTTCGTGGATGGTATTATATATCTGTAATATTTTATTTGCTTTTTAATTACAGCAAGATGCCTGCGCCCAACAACAACAATAACAACAACGATGACGACGATTTGCCTCCGCCTAAGGCTGATTTCAGTGCACCGCCACCGTATGAGGTAACAGACACTACCAGCCGGTATGGAACACCAGAACACGAAATAAATACTAAGCTACCAACGTACGAGGAGGTGCAAATGGAAAAGATGATCAATCACGAGGATCCGATACCACCAGGAACGGGAGGTCAAATGCCACCGCCTCCGCCGAGCATCACCGGTCGACCGCTGGGACCGGCAGGCCGATCGGCTGGAGGCGTAGGCGGCGGTGCCCCGGCCGTAACGTTTATCGCAATCGATGCCGACGGCGAAAATATTACCGCAGACAAGAGTCTGCTGGGAACGGACATTGTATTTGTGACGGCCTTTCTGGTATCGTTCTTCTTTAACTGGATCGGTTTTCTAATGTTGACCTGCTTCTGTCACACAATTGCCGCCCGTTACGGAGCACTTTCTGGATTCGGCCTCTCACTGGCTAAATGGACTTTGATCGTGAAACATTCGACTGATTTTGCTTCGCACGAGAATTCCTGGCTGTGGTGGCTGATAATGGCATTCGGTCTTCTCATCTGCGTTCGGGCTATCGTCCAGTACGTCAGTATCAAGCGAACCTGGCGTTTGTTGTCGACGTCCGCCCAAGAAAGCTTGCTCTTCTTCTACTGAGTTACGTGTGCCGCTTGAACAAAGCGATTATTTACAAAATTGGACTCCTGCAAACCGAATTACATTTCCTATTCAAACCAGAAACAGCCTGTCGATGGTAAATAAGTGATTGGTGCACCTGCGTGACAGCGATGCCGCAGGGATTTGCCGAAGATTTTGATCGAACTGTTGAACAACTTATGTCTGGTTTTGTGATAAAACAATCAAATTGCTCGATTCCCATGTTCTACAAACATTCCCTTTATTTCCTTAATACCATTTCTATGTTGTTATTGTTGTTTTCTCAATCATTTTTGTTTTTCAGAAAACCAGCAAAATAGTAGAGTGTAATGTAACTTGCAGTACTAGAATGTCGTCATTTGAGGTCTAGTCGAGCTTCAGAAAATACAATGGATGTGTAGAACTCTGTCGCTTTTTAGCCGTCGTTATTTTCTTTGTTTCCAACTCGTCATACCAACTTTTTTATCAGTAAGTTTGAATTAACGGAAGTCAAGTGGAAGCACTTCCGCTAACGCTCATTTGTTCTCTGTTATGCTAAACTGTTTATCATCGAAATTAAAACGTTGTAATGCCGTTTATACACGGTCGCATGTCGAATAAATTCAACGCACTGCAATTAAATAATAGAGCATATTTTTGTACTTGTAAATAGGCTTCAGTGTGAAATAATTAAACTAACCAACAACTATAATCCAAATGTGAATATGACAAACATAATTCAAATAAAATATATTGGTGAATACGATGTTTTTTTTAATTTCCGAAAACGTCTGTTTTGAACGCAGTAATAAAACTGTTGGTCAGTTCATTTCAATAACTTGCCAACAAACTTGTCTTATGTACTTGAGATACAGATTGATATGTAACAGACCGGTTTATTTGTGGTATTCCAAGTCATACGCGGTACGATTTTGACTACTTTACAATCGCTGCTCCTGTACCGTACTGACCATACGAGTTTAACGAGTTGTTTATAAGCCCTCTTGATTTTGATGGCGCAATGAAGAACCATTATTCACGATACCATTAACTAAATCGCTAAATTGTCAGCAAAATTGTGAGTTTGTTTTATTCTGATCACTCATTGAACCACGCCCACGAGTTGAGCAGGTAGACGCCTTTCAATTGCTTGGTAGCCAGACAACGCCCGATGGCGGCAGCAAGACTGATATAGCCAATCGGATCAGAAAGGCCAGGGGTGCCTTTGTAGGTCTGCGAAACATTTGGCGCTCAAACCAGATCACTCTACGTACGAAACGCCGAATCTTTAATTCAAACGTTAAATCCATACTGCTGTATGCCTGCGAAACGTGGTGTGTCTCAGTGGAAACAACGCAAAAACTGCAGGTATTTATTAACCGGTGCCTGCGATATATCATTCGTGCCTGGCGGCCTGACAACTGGATATCCAACGAGGAACTCCATCGTCGATGTCATCAACGGTCGATAGCCACAGAAATTCGTGAACGTAGGTGGAAGTGGATCGGATACACCTTGAGGAAAGGAGCGAACGAGGTTTGCAGAGAAGCACTCGACTGAAATCCACAAGGACAGCGTAGAAGAGGCAGACCCAGAGGCTCATGGCGTCGCAGCTTAGCCAACGACATCCGGGCTGTAGACAAGAACCTGTGCTGGCGACAAGTAAAAGCCATGGCGGGTAACCGTCAGCAGTGGAGATCTCTGATATGGTGACCGGACGAGAGCCATAAATACGATAGCCATACGGACGGTTGCCATACGTACGAATGCCATATAGACGAATGCCATAATGTATGTTTGCCATAATGGACGGGAGCCATACAGACGAATGCCATAATGTATGTTTGCCATAATGTACGGGAGCCATAATGTACGTTTGCCATAATCTATATATTCAACGTTTCCTAGATGATTCAGGGCGAGCCGGCCGCAGGCAACGGCGAGTGTTCGCCGGTGACCCGTCGTCGGAAGCGCCGGCCACTGCGGGGGGGGCAGCCCCCCGCAGAAATCACATCTGTCTAGGTCTATTCGTTTTCCTAGGTTTACCGTCCTCTAGTTAGTTTTCCCTATAGTCCTCGCATCGAGATACCCTTTATAAAATGAAAAGCGGCAAAGCCGCTTTGCTTTAACTGAATCAATTAGGTCTCTTGCAATTTGGTCGCGCTGGTCCTTTAAGCTTTGAACTGGTCGAAGTGTAGTTCTGGGCCACCATACCAAAAATATTAGTTATGGCAAACATACATTATGGCTCCCGTCCATTATGGCAAACATACATTATGGCATTCGTCTGCATGGCTCCCGTCCATTATGGCAAACATACATTATGGCATTCATCTCTATGGCATTCGTACGTATGGCAACCATCCGTATGACAAACGTATATATGGCTGATGCGGTGTCGTCATTCGCTTGGATATCCACCTTTTCGCGCGTTTGATGGCGGCAAGGGGGTACACTTTTCGACAATGTTTATTTGCTTTTAGGAATTCCGCTCAAGTACGCTTGAAAGTTCTACAACAATCAAGGCTGTAAATATCAACTTGACTTGAATAAAGTTGCCAAACGGATGCTAACGTTTTCCGAAAGTTGTACCCACTAGCCGCCATTACGCACGCGCAAAGGTGGATACGTTTGCCTGGTAATCGACGCTCAACATTGACTGAGTCGAGTATCGAGCCAATCAATTGGCCTTGCCAGCGTTGAAAGAGATTTCGTAGGCGTAGCTGGCAATGCCAATTCAACATACATAATAATGCCCATATGTGAAAGAAATGCTTGGTTTTTACATATAGTGTTGTAACAGTGAAGTGCAATGTTTTTCTGATGCTGCGTATTGCGCTCTTCAGCTTAACCCTCAATTGGAGTTGGACTGCATTTCTAGATAGAATTAACAAAAGGGCTAATGTCGCAAATGTAAACAAAACGGGTGAGAGTTATTTTTTGCTGGACCAGCATAGGCGTTTTTGACAAACTATCGCCCGCTTAGAGGCGCTGCATAAAAAAAGTGATGAAAAGTAAAATAGGCGAATTCGAGCAAAACTAAGAGGCGTTTTTGACAAGCTATCGCCCGCTTAGAGGCGCTGCATAAAAAAAGTGATGAAAAGTAAAATCGCTGTCAAACTCCATACATTTTTGAAAAAAGCTGAAATAAAATGCAGTTTTTGATTAACCCTTTCAATTGTCAGGATTTTAGGTAGCGAAATATTGGAATAAATTTGTTTATCTACGTTAAGGTAAGTGAAAATATTCGAATTAATTAACTTTATGGCAGAAAAATGTTAATGTTTGATTTTGTACCGCATGAAACAAAAGTACATAGAGTCAGCTGTAAAGTTTACATATCCTGGATAGAGAATCACCGATTATTTTCAGTCTTCACTGTTTTCCAATGTGTTTTCAAATGCTAACGGATTTATTTTCGTGATTAGCATCATCTGCGCCAAGAACCAAACATATAACCTATCAGTTCGTAAACATAAATACACTTGCAAAGCTCTAATAATCTCCCGAAACAGAAACAATATATATCAAATGAAAGGTAATGCTTTTTCTTACCTTTATTATCCATTTTCATCATTCCCACTGTTGATAATTCAATAAAATATTACATTTAAAGTCGAGTTCCATATAGGTGCCAGCAAGCATTTTGGGAATTGCACTTTTTTTGTAGTTCCAATAATCACAACCAGGTAGCGAACGGTTGCTCTTAGTTTTGCTCGAATTCACCTAGAGCAACCGTTCGCTACCTGGTTGTGATTATTGGAACTACAAAAAAGGTGCAATTCCCAAAATGCTTGCTGGCACCTATATGGAGCTCAACTTTAAAAGTAATATTTTACTGAATTAACAACAGTGGGAATGATGAAAATGAATAATAAAGGTAAGAAAATGCATTTCCTTTTATTTGATATATATTGCTTCTGATTCGGGAGATTATTAGAGCTTCGCAAGTGTATTTATGTTTACGAACTGATAGGTTATATGTTTGGCTCTTGGCGCAAGTGATGCTAATCACGAAAATAAATTCGTTAGCATTTGAAAACACATTGGAATACACTGAAGACTGAAAATAATTGGCGATTCTCTATCCAGGATATGTAAACTTTACAGCTGACTCCATGTACTTTTGCTTCATGCGGTACAAAATCAAACATTAACATTTTTCTGCCATAAAGTTAATTAATTCGAATATTTTCACTTACTTTAACGTAGATAAACAAATTTCTTCCAATATTACGCTATCTAAAATCCTGACAATTGAAAGGGTTAATCAAAAACTGCATTTTATTTCAGCTTTTTTTAAAAATGTATGGAGTTTGACAGCGATTTTATTTTTCATCACTTTTTTTATGCAGCGCCTCCAAGCGGGTGATAGCTTGTCAAAAACGCCTATCGCTGTCAAACTCCATACATTTTTGAAAAAAGCTGAAATAAAATGCAGTTTTTGATTAACCCTTTCAATTGTCAGGATTTTAGATAGCGAAATATTGGAAGAAATTTGTTTATTTACGTTAAGGCAAGTGAAAATATTCGAATTAATTAACTTTATGGCAGAAAAATGTTAATGTTTGATTTTGTACCGCATGAAACAAAAGTACATAGAGTCAGCTGTAAAGTTTACATATCCTGGATAGAGAATCACCAATTATTTTCAGTCTTCAGTGTTTTCCAATGTGTTTTCAAATTTTTTTTCGTGATTAGCACAATCTGCGCCAAGAACCAAACATATAACCTATCAGTTCGTAGACATAAATTCACTTGCGAAGCTCTAATAATCTCCCGAAACAGAAACAATATATATCAAGTGAAAGGTAATACTTTTTCTTACCTTTATTATCCATTTTCATCATTCCCACTGTTGGTAATTCAATAAAATATTACATTTAAAGTCGAGTTCCATATAGGTACCAGCAAGCATTTTGGGAATTGCACTTTTTTTGTAGTTCCAATAATCACAACCAGGTAGCGAACGGTTGCTATTAGTTTTGCTCGAACTCGCCTATAGGAAAATCAACCCTCACTCGGCTTGTTTACGCTTGCGACATTCGCCCTTTTGTTAATTCTATCTTCATTTGTCGACCAACATTGAAATGAACTCTCACCCGGTTAGGCGCGTCCAGCAGAAATCGAACAAAAAAATCTGGCAGCGAAAAACTTTTTCTGCCAGACATTCTGTCGGATTTCTGGCCGCCGTCGCCCGTGAAAACTAGCAGAAATGCAAAAAATAGCAGAAAACGAAGACTGGTTCTGTTCGATTTCTGCCAGGCATTCGACTTTTTCGTAAGCGACACTCGTTTTGTTTGACAGTTGACTTATCCGCCCTTTTCCAATGTTGGTCAACATTTCTGGCTTTAGTTTTCAAAGGCTGTGAACCATTTCGCGAAATTTTTAACTTTTTAGTTAAAATTTGACATATCGATGGGTATTTCTCCTCAAGTGATTAAAATCAGTTCAGAATGCGAACCATTTTGCATTTGACAGATTGACAGTTGTTTTACTCAGTGAGAGCATATAGGTATAAGGTGAGGACGGGTGAGGATGAAGATATGTTTCTATAACAGCGAATTTATTTATTCCACGGGAATGACACTTCCAATACCAACCTGTACAAAAAAAACGTAGCCAACATAGAGCGGGCCCAAGCTGACAGCTTTATAGATGGGCTCAAGCTGACAACCGAGTCGGATGTGTAAATTGTTAAATTTTGTTAGTTTTAGTTTGATTTGAGCCAAGGTTTTAGCATCACATAGCCAATATCAGGCAGGCAGTTGATGCGAAACACATGAAACTGTGAAAATGGTTAGTTAAATTCGTTTTGTGAAATCGCTTTGCGTTTGCCGCCTTTTTCATGTGAGCAACGAAAATGTGACGTCATATCAGCCCCCTGATTTATTCAGTCCAGGTTGGAATTGGATGAATTTTGGTGTTCATTTACTCCTATTTGATCAAAGAATCTGACTAAAGAAATGACACTGGAGCTCAGTCACTCGCGACCTCCTGTCATCATTAAACCTGATTTGCTCAACGATGATTGTTGTTCAATGTTGCTCGAAAAAGTTCTAACAATATTTTTTTCGAGCTCAACATTTCGGCGATTTTATGAACTGTACGCTACAAACTTGATTGCCTGCTGTTTTCGTTAGGCAGCACGGATCGATTTCGTGATGATACGATGGTATTTGTTGCCGTTTGCTAGCTTGTTCCCGCGTTGATCGACTAATACCACAGAGAACAGACTACCAGGTAATTGACAAAAAGTGTGTAAAAGGTTTTTATGTAATCTACGAGTAATCCTTCAATAAAGCACCCCTCGAGCAGTAAGTGGCAAACTAAATCTTGATGTCGCTGCAATCGCTGCTATGCAACTCCAGCACAAAGAAATGCTGATAAAGGTACATGGATATTTTTTGATGCGTTTGGTAAACTATTTCTGGAGGGCGCTACCGACAGATTTTACACACAAAAAATCGATTACTTCCTTCGAGGCTGTTAATCTGTTCTCTGTGCTAATACTTCGCAAGTTTTCGAGCAAAAGATTCAGAAGGCTTCATCGAGATTCATGCGCACTTGGTTTCGACGAACCGAAAATGAGCTCCAATGTCATTTCTTTAGTCAGATTCTTTATATTTGATAGATAAAATTTAACTCATTTCATTTCGGGTTGAATAAACAAATTTGTTATACCGTGTACCCCCGTTGGTATGATCTTCTTTAATCTGAACATTTTTAATCTGTATCCCGGTGGTATGAATGCGTTCACATTAAAAACCGATTAAGCGTCATACCCAATTGACCTTAAACACAGAGAACAGATTAACAGGCTCGAAGGAAGTAATCGATTTTTTGTGTGTAAAATCTGTCGGTAGCGCCCTCCAGAAATAGTTTGCCAAACACGTCAAAAAACATCCATGTACCTTTATCAATATTTCTTTGTGCTGGAGTTACATAGCAGCGATGGCAGCGACATCAAGATTTAGTTTGCCACTTACTGCTCGAGGGGTGCTCTATTGAAGGATTACTCGTTTACATAAAAACCTTTTACACACTTTTTGTCAATTACCTGGTAGTCTGTTCTCTGTGCCTTAAATTTGACCGGGTAAATTGAAAAAGAGCAAAAAAAACTTAATGCGTTTCCTCTTGCTCAAGAGCTTTGACAATATAGCTCATATGGAACTTACCTTCCGCTAGCACTCAAAATAGACCATTTTAGTCGAAACTGCCGAGCCAATTGCCTCTTCTACAAACCGGACGTTTAGAATTCGCGCATGTTTGAAATGTTTTCAAAACGTTTGTTTTCGTCAAATCAAAACAACAAATTCATAGCACAGAGAACAGATTAACAGGCTCGAAGGAAGTAATCGATTTTTTGTGTGTAAAATCTGCCGGTGGCGCCCTCCAGAAATAGTTTGCCAAACGCATAAAAAAATATCCATGTACCTTCATCAATATTACTTTGTGCTGGAGTTACATAGCAGCGCTGGCAGCGACATCAAGTTTTAGTTTGCCACTTACTGCTCGAGGGGTGCTCTGTTGAAGGATTACCCGTAGATTACATAAAAACCTTTTACACACTTTTTGTCAATTACCTGGTAGTCTGTTCTCTGTGTTCATAGGGTGCGCGTGTTGTGCGTATATGAAAATGAATAGAGTTACCAAATATTCAGATTAAAAATGAACTCGCCCAATCTGAACGAGGTGTTTTTCATATTAGCGGGAGTTGAATGTATGTTAAACTACAGAGAACAGATTAACAGGCTCGAAGGAAGTAATCGATTTTTTGTGTGTAAAATCTGTCGGTGGCGCCCTCCAAAAATAGTTTGCCAAACGCATCAAAAAATATTCATGTACCTTTATCAATATTTCTTTGTGCTGGAGTTACATTGCAGCGATGGCAGCGACATCAAGATTTAGTTTGCCACTTACTGCTCGGGGGGTGCTCTATTGAAGGATTAATCGTAGATTACCTAAGAAGCATTTACAACACTTTTTGTCAATTATTTGGTAGTCTGTTCTCTGTGGTTAAACATCCATACATTGGTGAAAATAAAATTCAAGGAAAAATCAGTGAAACATATTGAAGCTCATTCCTCACCTGTGGCCTATCTCATTGGCTCTCAAAACTTGGTTGAAACTAACCATGCTCCCGAGCAGAGTTATTTTCGAAAAACCATCGAACTGTCAAATTTTAACCAACAAGTTAAAAATTTCGCGAAATGGTTCACAACCTTAAAAGCACAGAGAACAGATTAACAGGCTCGAAGGAAGTAATCGATTTTTCGTTTGTAAAATCTATCGGTAGCGCCCTCCAGAAATAGTTTGCCAAACGCATAAAAAATATCCATGTACCTTTATCAATATTTCTTTGTGCTGGAGTTACATTGCAGCGATGGCAGCGACATCAAGATTTAGGCCCCGTAGAGAGTAAACGCGACAGCTACGGGATACGACTCCGCTCTCATGTTGCTAAATGCACAGTCTTGCTTCGGGCTAAAAAGGGCTGCGCGTATAACTACAGCAAGAAATGTCGCGTCGCATGTCGCTTGCACTCTGGCGGTACCCTTCACTCAAAATAATCCTCACATAACTACAGTATCCCCCCGCTAATCCGACACCCAATAATCCGACGACTCAATAGTCCGGATCTCGATAATCCGGAAAATTCCGAATTAAAAAGTATTGAACTTGACTCTAGACTTGACTTCTTTCAATCGAACACTACCTTTGTTTGGGGTCAGAATGGCACTCTTTCTAACTACATGGAAATGGTACATGGTGCTGCTTCTAACTACACTCAAAAAATTCGAAACGTTTTATTCATGTTACAACGTGTAATCTGTTTCATGTGAAAGATTTGGGATGTTTTATACCGACAAATTACTTAATCCGTAATCCTACTACATATAAATTTAAAGCATCCCCCTTATACTTTAGAATGATGATTCCCATAACACATCAATTATTATTATTTTTCTTGAAATCAATAATGCACGGAACATTCAAAGCATACCGGAAAAATATTACTACTTATTTACATTGGTTTTTACATTATATGCAATAATGAATATTAAACGTTAACAAAACAAATATGCATCCTATAAGTACATCGCTATAACTTTCACTTATTTTCACTATAAAACACATGTTAATAGTTCATTTTATAGAATGCATTTGGTAAACAAATTACCGTTATTTCTTTTGTTCAAATAATAATCAATTGGCATAAAACATATTAGTTAAATGCCTATGGTATTAAAAAGCATTTTACATGAAGGCATAAAGTTTAATTGACTAAACTTATAACTATTATTAGCAAATCATTACAAATCTGTGCAATAGTTTAAAACACATTGATCTTATGTGTGGCATCTATGGAATGTATTATCGCCACTAATCCAATTCATTTGGTACCATTTCTACTGAATTTGGTCGCCCCATTTTTCAAAGGGTTACCGAAAACGTCATTGTCAAGTCAGACCGCGCAGCGCGAGTGCAGTCAGTGCTTTTCCGTTTTTCCCCGCGTTGTAAATAAAATACATCTTCGCCAATATTTCGGTTTCGGATTGTCCGTAAAACATCTCTTGCATCAATCAGCAACCTCATTCGGGCTGGTAGGTTGATTTAGGTAATTATTATTTAAAAATAACTAATCAAAATTCATTTTTTGTTCGTGGTGCTCTGCGACTTTCCGGTTTGTTCTTGCTGCTTTCAGCATAATGGCTGTTGATTCTTTTGTCATTTTCTGGATTCAAGTGATGTTTCTTGGAGGCAATTCTTCAGTGCTAGTGCTCTGGATAAGTAATGTAATCCAGGCATGGACATTTGAAGGATTCCCGGAACGTTACCGCAGATAATAGAATTACCAATTCGTTGTGCTAACAGGTGCCAACCAAACAAATTTAACATTTGTCAGCAAAATTGATTGTGTGCGCACTAAAAATGCACTTCACGTTGACGAACGTACAGAAAAACATCCTATAGAGGACCAAAAAGTACACGTACATGATGAAAATGGGAGAATGTATACCAATCTAACACAGTAGCATCCCAAATTAAGAATCAACCGTCGTCTAATGACTTTGGCAGCAAATCCTATCACAAGTTTCATCATCAGGCGGCTTGGGCACCAAGTCCAGCCATTCGCAGGGCGGACTGTGTAAGTAATTTTATCTCTTGAAGGAAAATATATGATTTTGATCTCTTTTTTCTCACACAGTCTTATAATACAACTTTAATGGTGGAATGTATGCTACATCTCCACAACTATGTGGTGATACTTCGGGAAAATCGAAGGCAATGGTAACATTTCCGCCAAAGACGTGCTGCACATCTCGTATAAAGTTGCCCACTACGTTCTCCGCACAATCTTCAGCAGGTCCCTGGGATAACAGGACATCAAAGCTAAAGTGGCCAGCTTGCAGCCCACCAATATGGACCTTTGAAGTGGCCCTGTTATAAATTATGTTTATAATTATATTTTATAAAATTATATATTAATTTATTGATAATATCTCAAAAATAAAGAAAAAAAATAATATTTAATAATTATATTTTATTAAATTATATTCTTATTTTTTAAATATAATTTAATATCACATCCAATGTAATATTACATACAGCAAATGAATTATCAACTTACATTTTATCATTTTAATCATTGAATATTACGTTGCAATTCATAATTTATAATATTAAATTCTGTTTGTATTTATATGCACGGAAAAGTTTTATTAATTTTGATACCCATTAAAAGGTAAATATTTATGTGATAGGTGATATGAGATGTTAAGTAATCCGAAATAAAAGTAAAGCATATTTGCGTTATGTGTGGCACACATAAGGATCATGGTTAAACGTCTTGTCAATTTGATGCATAGAAAATAATAGTTTGTATCTGTAGCATATAATAAATTGTAACGGGTATAATCTATTGCACCGTTTTATTAGTGTATCCCAATAGCATATACGTTTATATTTTTTTGAGTGTACGTTCACGTTTGCTATGGCCAAAATATTTTCATTGCTATTCTTAATAGACTGATGTGCTTGCACTTATTTTGACACTAACTAAGAATTTCAAAGTATTTTGTTGAAGAAATTGAGCATTACTGAGTATAAAACAAAGTTATTACGTACTTACGACATATATTTTCAAAAATTTCCGGAGTTGTTTACGTATGGATGTAAACAAAACCACATTTCAAACTCACGCTGACGTCAGTTTGACTGTCGGATTATCGAGTCAAAATTCGTTAATCCGGCTATAAATTTGTCGGATTAGCGGGGCGGTACTGTAATGGAAAATTTCCATATGAAAATCCTTATGATTATTATGTGCCACATATAAACACAATCCGCCCAGAAGTACACATGAAAATTAGATGCATATGAATAATATGTGCAAATTTTAAAGGTAAATTTTAAAAACACATAAATGGTAACTGTTTGGCACATAAAGTTCATTTATTGGGCACATGGAAAAAATCTATGTGTGAAGCAGATAGAAACTATACGAAAAGTTTTTTCAGTGTTAGTTTGCCACTTATACTGTTCGAGGGGTGCTCTATTGAAGGATTACTCGTAGATTACATAAAAACCTTCTACACACTTTTTGTCAATTAGTTGATGGTAGTCTGTTCTCTGTGTTAAAAGGTTACACAATCAACCTTTTTGCATGCATTATGCGACCTTCTGAAAGCAAAAGCCAGATTTTTGTTCCTTAGCCATTAATACTCGTAGCCAGCGGGGTGCTATCCGTATCTTAACGAACGGTGTTTGACAGTCCACTTAACGAAGGGCGCTATTTCAAAAAATGCAAGAAATAGCGCCCGTCTGACAGGTAGATTTGCTGCCAACCTTTGTCGAGATGTGCTGAGATGTTGGCAACAAAAACATGGCACCCATCGCAAGCCCCTGCTCGTAGCCTTCGGTACATGTTCTTTGAGTTTTTTCGAACGCAAACTTTGACAGCGGCTGTCATTGCATGCCATCGGGCTCGCAAAATTGCGTTTCGTCGTTTCCGCTTTTTAGACATTTGCTCGCTTCTCTCTTTCTTTCCGGCTCGTCACTGAGTCTAGTGGACACACTTTTTGTGTATCGTTAAAATTAATTTTTAAGCCCCGTAAGTGTTAATATCGGTCTGTTTTTATCGTATTTTGTTTAAATTTTTGTAGTTCTACTGATAAAAGTAAAAATATGCCGGTATATTTTCGACCTGACTGGAAAAAATTCAAAAAATTGCCGTGTGTTTTCCGTGTTTTGATCTTTGGTGGCAATCTGTTGATGTTTCGTGAATGAAAATTGTTCGAAATTATTGGATTGTTAACTGAATCTACCAGTCCCTGCACCAGGAAGTTGCAAGAATTCAATATTGATGAAGAATTTTCTGTTTTTGGTTTGTTTACAGTGATTAGATCGCCGCAATGGGGCGAGTCATTCGTGCACAGCGTAAAGGTGCTGGATCCGTCTTCACGGCCCACACCAAAAAGCGCAAGGGACAGCCTAAATTGCGCGCCCTCGATTATGCCGAACGTCACGGTTACCTGAAGGGAGTCGTGAAAGTAAGTTGGACAAGTTATCAATATCAATTGGATAATTAATATTCCCCGTTCCTTTGCAGCAAATCATTCACGATCCCGGCCGTGGTGCCCCTCTGGCCGTAGTGCACTTCCGTGATCCCTACAAGTTCAAGCTGCGTAAACAGCTGTTCATTGCTGCCGAAGGTATGTACACCGGTCAGTTTGTGTACTGCGGCAAGCGCGCTCAGTTGCAGATCGGAAACGTTCTGCCGATTGGTCTGATGCCGGAAGGTACCATTGTGTGCAATCTGGAGGAAAAAACCGGTGATCGCGGCAAGCTGGCCCGTACCTCAGGCAACTACGCTTCAGTTATTGCCCACAACCCGGACACCAAGCGTACCCGTGTGAAGCTGCCGTCCGGTGCCAAGAAGGTTTTGCCATCGGCGAACCGTGCTATGGTTGGAATCGTTGCTGGAGGTGGTCGTATTGATAAGCCGATCCTGAAGGCTGGTCGTGCCTACCACAAGTACAAAGTGAAGCGTAACTGCTGGCCAAAGGTACGTGGTGTTGCTATGAACCCCGTCGAGCATCCCCATGGTGGTGGTAACCATCAGCATATCGGTAAGGCGTCGACCGTCAAGCGAGGAACGCCACCCGGTCGCAAGGTCGGTCTCATCGCTGCCCGTCGTACCGGTCGTATCCGTGGTGGTAAGGGTGACGAGAAGTTCAAGGAGAAGGAGAAGAAGTAAGGCGTTAGGCGGGAGAAGCGAAGCGGAAATGTGTTTTTGGTATGCGCTGATAAGCTTAAGAATCGATATCGTTGGGAGGATTGGAAATAAAGTAATTTCAATCTGAAGGAACTTAGAATTTATTATTTTTGGTTTTGTTATGTCGAACGTTAGTTCGTAATCTTGATGACATTTGCAGAATTCTAAATTTTACAGATTCGTAATTTCGTTAAGTTAGATATGAGCGAATTAACGGAAATAACGTTAGGACTAGCCGGTCGCTTCTTATGCAAGATTTTTAACGATACAAGAGTTTTCCTTGGGAGTTTACCATTCTTAAACTTGAATTCCTTCTTTATTGCAATTCAGTGCTTTTTTTTAAATGTGATGCACATCATTCCGTTTCATAAAAAGGGCACCAAAAGTGATGTAGAAAATTATCGGGGTGTTGCTATACAATCAGCAATTCTGCCACTATTCGAGTCGTTAGTGTACAGTCACCTTTACAATGATGTGGTTAGTCATATCTCCAGTGCAACACGGATTCTTGAAGAACAAATCAGTTGTTGCGAGTTCACCTCGATGGTTATGGATTACATCTCAAAGAGCAGAGGTGGGCACCGCTAATCAGCTAACCGCTAACCTTTTAGCCAGCGAGTAGTGCGTTCGCTAGGTTTTAAATGTGTTAGCGCTTTAATTATCTTCCGATAAGTTAAAGTTCCCCTAAATAAACTGCTAGCCGCTAATTTTTGAAAATAATAACAAAAATACGTGTGCGATTTTTTGCAAATTGATAAAATTGCTCGCTGCTGTTCGCGATGCGAGCAAATATAGTTAATTCATGGCTAGTTATACTATTTCCAGAAATTATTTCCAAAAAAATAGTGGCTGGAGGTTTATTTAGTAGTACTTATATTTATCGGAAGCTAATAGAAGCGCTAGCACATTGAAAATTTAGCGAACGTGCTACTCGCTAGCTAAAATGTTAGCTGTTAGCTGTTTAGCGGTGCCCACCTCTGTCAAAGAGTTTATAAAGGTATGAGCCAAGCATTTGATGCCGTTAGCATCTTGGAGGCAGTTGAAGATTTTAGTATACGAAGTTCGTTGTACAACTGATTAAAATCATATCTCAAACACAGAGTACAATATTGTCGCGACCGGTCCCGGATTAAGTCTGGTCCATGACGATATTCCGCTGCTTTCCTGCCTGATGACTGCTCGCGTCCGATTTTCTTCTCACCGCTGGCTGCTGCTGTTGCTGGAGTAGATGTTGCTTCCTTCGCGTCCGTTCGATGAATGAGGGACTGCACCGGGGGAAAAGCTTTTATATGGTTGCAGCATCGTGTGAAGAAAGATCTTTCTGCCGTCGTCGCTGGCTGATTGGTGGAACACTGATTTCTCAATAATCATTTCAATAATTATTATTTGATTTTTTTTTAATTTTATTTATTATATTTTGCCTTAATTGCTACAAATATGTAGTAACAAATCTTGTTCGTTTACTGTACATTCCGGAGTACCGCAGGGTAGTCACTTAGGATCGCTGCTGTTCGTGCTTCTGATAACTGAACTGCCTGAAGTTATCTCCCATGCAAATATTCTGATCTACGCAGACGATGTGAAAATCTTTTTTCCCGTCAAGTCCCAATTCGACTAGGAACATTCGGCATGGACAAAGGCGACGAAATAACGATATGGAATGTATACTCGGTACTTGAAACTGAATTTTACAGATGGCGACCGGGTGCTGCTCGAACAGATTGAGCTTGATCCCAGTATTGTGCTTTGCAGCTGTACCTGGATTAATCCAGATTATTTTCTCTAATGCCAATGTATATGACAAAAGAAAACAGCAACATTGCAGTTGTCACAATTTCTCTTTCTCACTCACATCATTCGCATTGTCGCACCTTTTGTGCCAGTCGCACTTTTAGACTGCGGTGTCCAGTAAGGTGCAAAATGCGGGATAAACTCTGTAGGAAATCTTTCGGGAAGGAGAGAAGGCTTGGAAGATCCGTAGCGGAAAGGCCTGATTTTGTCAGAGCCAACCAACGAACTGGGAATGGGCTTTGTAAGAGTTGGGCACAGCGCAGGATCGCGGGATAGGTTGGAGGGCGATCAACGCGAGGATGTAGGTA